>NC_060288.1:37833357-37833629 GCF_021613505.1 Equus quagga | reverse complement strand
TCACCGTGGCTCTCCATCCCTGCGTCACCGTGGCTCTCCATCCCTGCATCACTGTGGCTCTCCATCTGTGTGGCTCTCCATCCCTGCATCACCGTGGCTCCCATCCCTGCATCACCGTGGCTCTCCATCCCTGCATCACCATGGCTCCCATCCCTGCGTCACCGTGGCCCTCCATCCCTGTATCACTGTGGCTCTCCATCCCTGCATCACCATGGCTTCCATCCCTGCGTCACCGTGGCTCTCCATCCCTGTATCACCGTGGCTCTCCATCC
>NC_060288.1:37765722-37833347 GCF_021613505.1 Equus quagga | reverse complement strand
TGCGTCACCGTGGCTCTCCATCCCTGTATCACCGTGGCTCTCCATCCTGATGGGGGAAATCTTCCTCGTCATGGACCGAGCAGCTTCCTAAGGCTGGTAGTAAGCCTGTAAGGATCCATGTTTCTCAGGAAAGCATTGAGTCTCAGTGATTGAAGTAAGCTGAATGAGCATTCCTCCTTCTCTTTTCAATCCTTAACCGATCACCCTGTTTTGAGACCGTTTCTCTCTTTCGTTTCTTTGCAAATATATAAACATGACGAGTGTTCATTCACTGTTTTGTTCATTCATTCCACAAGTATTTCTTTGTCATGTGTGTGTCACAGGCATGCGTCTGGATGACGGATACCCAGCAGGTAAACCCCTGATTAAAGGCTAGTTGGTGAGAGATACAAAGGACGAGTAAACAAATAATGATAGAATATTATGCAAAATAGTAATTTCTGTGAAGAAAATATGAAATAGGAGAAGGGGGAGAGAGTGATGGGGGGTTATCCTGCATAAGACAGCCTCTCTCTGGAGGTGATGTGGACGGGAACCTGGAAGAGGTGAGGATGAGAGCCTGTGGATGAATATTCCAGACAGTGGGAACCACAGGGGCAAAGGCCCTGAGGTGGGGCTGTGTGTGACGTGGCCACAGAGCAGTTGGAGCAAAGGGAGGTGGGGAGGTGGCCTGGGGCCAGAGGGGCCGCGGGGAATTGTCTTATTCTCCGTGTGGTGGGCAGCTGCTGGAGGGCTTTGGCAGGGGGCACAGTCTGATTTGAATTCGCCAGCATCCCTCTGCCTTTCTGTCGAGAGTAGAGACTGTAGCAGAGTGAGCGGAGGGCCAGACAGCAGCCGCAGCCGTGGTCCAGGGGAGAGAGAGGTGGTGGAGACGGGCTTCCATCCCAGGTGCCTCTTGAGAGTAGAGCTAACAGAATTGAGTGGTGAGTTAGGTGGATGTGGTGTGGGAGGAAGAGCGTGGTCAAGGCCGACGTTGGGTATTGGCCTGAGAACTGGGTAAATGGTGCGCCACTTACTGCGTTGTCTTCATTTATCAGGTTCCTGCGTCACCTTCCGCTGGCCGTCCTATCAGACCTCGGGTTCCAGGTGGACAGCCCCCCTGCCCTCCCCTCACTTTGCACGTGGTGTCTCCTCCGCAGGCGGTGGTTGCTCCCCGCCTTTCACCTGACAAATGTCTTTTTTAAGGTTCAACTGAAAGCTCATCTTTGTGAGTGTGCCCTAGTTCTTTTTGCCTCCATCTTCTCCCGAACGGCACACCCAGTGGGCCCGGCTCCCTCGGGGCATTTGTTTTAACCACTTCAGTCCTTCTCTCTGGACATAGCTCTAAGCGCCTGGAGGGCCAGGTGCCCACGGTGCCAGCAGACATAGACACCTGGCTGTTGAGAATCTGATGTAAGGTTTCATCTGAGTAAAATGCTTTTATAAAGCATTCATCTATTTGCAGTTAATTCTTAGACCATTAATGCTGATGTACGATTTTCTTCACTTTATTATAAACTATTTCAGGGGTGCACTTACGAATAGAGAACAAGGTACGGCTCACCACTCTATCACTCCTCATGTTTGTTAAATCGTAACATCGTGCCTAATAGGCTTCATGCTTCCCTTTTTCGAAGACACAGCCATTGAGGATGCGATTCCCGGAGGATCGTTTATATCCTCCTCTGTTCCGTTCTCTCTTCCCGCCCCGGGACCAGTCTCCGTCATGCATCTGGTGGCATTCGCAGACATGTGTTTATCACAGATGACATATTTCTGTGTCCACAAATAATACGCAGGGGTGTTTGCACGCATGTGCAGGTGGAAGTTTGTTCCTGTGGATACGTTTACCTTAAAAGTTAAGCTGCTGCCTAGTTGTTGCGTGTTGAAAACGACTCTGCTGGCTCTTCCTCGGGCTGGGGGAGTTGAGGTGGCTGCAGACTTTCCAGAGTCAGGGCTGTGCTGCAGCGACGGTTCTGTCTGTCCCCTCGGGTGAAAGGACGGTGTTTCACTAGACACTGGTTCTCAAAGGGGAGCCCCAGATGCAGCGGCTTCAGCGTCACCTGGGAACTTGTGAGGAACGTCAATTCTTGGGCCTCACTTCAGACCTCTGGAATCGGAAGGTTTGGTATTAAGGCCCAGAAATCTGGGTTTTAAGCAGAACCCCAAGTGATTCTGATCCAAGCTTGAATTTGAGAACCTGCTCTAGGATCCGTGTTGAGGGGATGTCTGCGCTGTAGACCCGGAGGATCTTCAACTTGACGTTATTTTCAGGTTGGTGTGCAGTGTGGCGTCCCCTCCTTATCACCGTGTGATGATTCCTCCTACTTCAGTTCTCGTGCAACCATTGCTACTGTAAGACTTGACGTTTTGCATCCTGAAGGCGGTGGGGCGGTCTCGTTGTATTCTTCTCTTTGTTTGTTTGCAAATCCTTGATTACTAATGAGATTGCATGTATTTTTCTAAAGTTTATTGACTCTTCATGTTTCCTTTTCTGTTAATTGACTCTGTGTCCTTAGCTCATTTTCCTGTTGGGTGGTTTGTCTTTTTTTGACTAATTTATAAATATTCTTTATATATTTAAGATAGTAAGCCTTTGTCAGCTATGACTTGTTTTGTAACCTGTTTCATAGTGTCTTCTGTTATGCATGTGTTTGAAAATGTTAATTTCAGTTAAATTTTAAAATCTACTTTCTGTTTTACAATTTTTGATTTCACTTTAGAATGCCTTCTATACCTAGATGTGATAAAGGGTGCCAATTATTTTCTTCTAAAGGTTTTAAAGTGTACATTTCACTTTTGCATATTTATTTGCCTAGAATTGTTTTTTGGGGTATGGGGCGAGACAGAGATGTTTTATTTTTTAATATGGATAATCTGTTTTCTCCAATTCAGTCAACTTCCCATCAATCTGAAATGTGTCACTGTTATAGGTCAAGTTTTCACACGGGTAGGGATCTATTCCAGGGCTCTCTGTTTTGTTTCCTTGGTGTGTTTATTAAACTTTTTGGCAGTAATTCTCTTTCTTAATTGTTATGCCTTTAAAACAAAATAGCCTAGCAGAATTTGTCTCTCCATCTTGTTCTTTTAAAAATTGTTTTAATTGTTCTAGGCCTTTTACTTTTCCACATGAAAACTGCTCATCAAGTTCCCCAAAATGCTCCTGAGATTTTGGCTCAAATCAGTTTGAATTTATAGATTAATCATTGGTGAACTGATATCCTTACCATATGTAGTTTTCTCTTTTACAAGCACAGTGTATCTCTCCATATATTCAGGATTTCTTTGATGTTCTAAATAATGGTTGTTATTTTATCCACTTTGATTTTGGACGTCCTTGGTTAGATTTACACTTAGAAAATCTTATTGTTGCAGCTCCTGTTGTGAATGGGATTTTTTTTTCAATCTGTTGCCCATTCTCTTTGGCTTCTCCTCCTGTGTATGTGCACCACAGAGTTTTTATTATTGATTTAGTGCCCAGCAATCTTGGCTACTGTCTCGGTTTGTCAGTAGAGTCTCTTGGATCCTCCATATGGCTTGCTGTATTATCTGCAAAATAAACTTGATCTCTTTGTTTCCATATTTTTGTATTAACTTTGTAGTCTGTTATTTTTTTTGCTGTCTAGAAGGTTTTCTTTCTCATCTTTAGTTAACATATAGACCACTGAGAGGAAGAACTTGGCCACCTGCACTCCATGTGCGAGTGTGGACCAGGGCATCCACGGCACTGAAGTTCTCTTGCCCTGGAGGCAACATTTACAACCAAAGTAATCTTTACACTCAAAATTAGTTTAAAAAGGAGCTGAGAAGGAAAGAAAGGATTGAGTACTGGTACTTAATTCATGGCTGCCACTCTCAACTTACAGCGGTAGGTTTGAACGTAAATCCTTCTCTAGTCACACTTTCAAGGGAATTTCTAAATACTTGTGTAAGAAGTTTGAGGTCTTAACACTAAATGTGATTTGGACATTTTTTTTTAAAGAACAAATATTTCTTGGGTCTGTAGCTCCCAGTGTAGTTCTTGATGCGTATTAGGTACTGTTGAGAGAGAACAAATGAAGGAGATTCAAAGATGGTTGATCAGTTTTTGTTCTAAACAGAAATTTTGCAAACCTGGTACCTTTAAATATGAAATCAAATACAGAATTCCAAACAAGCTGGGAAATTGTTCAGAAAACGACAAGAACTGTATTTGACAGTTTTAACCATGGCAATCGTTTATTGAAAGTATTGACACAGCAAGCCTGATACGTATTCCATTGGTGCTGGCTGGAGGTGGAGCAGCATTTGCTCGTTTGCCGTGTCACTGGAACAGCAGGACCTGTCTGCCCTCCAAGTGGAAATGGGTTTGCTGGTGGACGCTTTGCTGTTTTTGCCAGGAGATTTCTCTCTGCTGATAATTCACATGCCGTTTTATGCCTCAGATAATACTGTGTGTGGCTCAGGGTAAATAAATGCAGATTATCTTTTTTGAAATCATCAGGAAATTATTTCAAAAGGCTGTTAGGTAGAAATTCTCCTCCCACCAACTGTTTAGATTAGCAGACTTGTGAAAGAAATTCCAACCTTCTGCATCGATGTTTTCAACACCGTTTTCTGTAATTCTTCTGAAATATACGTAGAAGCAATAATTTCATGAACTTGTCATGATTGTGCTCTTCTGGTAGATCCAAATTTAATTGAATTTGAAATAAATTAAAACCTATCTTTTGAGCACTGCTTGAACTGTGCAATGTCTGACACGTGGATGCCGAGGGGCAGAACTATTGAGAAATTAACTAGCTCCTGTATCAGCTGAGGACAAAGCACCATGTTGTGAGCGGGAGAAGATTCCGCACCTGAGCTGGAGTGAGAAACAAGCTGGAGGCGGGGCGTCACCCCCGTGGGCATTCTGACCAACGCGGGAAGCACTGCGTCCTGTGGCTGACCGGCTGTCTCTTGGGTGTCTTGGAGAGAGCGCTGGACATCAGAAGCATAGGCCTCAAGTTTTGTTCCTGGAAATAACTGTGTGGCCCTGGGAAATTCACTTAATTCTACCTCCTCCTCAGTTACATCATCTGTAAACCAAGTAGCTTAGAATAGACCACCTCCAGGGTTGCTTCTGAATCCACTTTTTTTGTGTGTGTGTGAGGAAGTCTGCACTGAGCTGAAATCTGTGCCATCTTCCTCTATTTTATATGAGGGACGCTGCCACAGCATGGCTTAATGCGCAGTGTGTAGGTCCATGCCTGGGATCCAAACCCATGAACCCCAGGCCACTGAAGCGGGACACATGAACCCAACCACTATGCCACCGGGCCAGCCCCTGAATCTACATTTTTTGAGTCAAACCTGAAAGCGATTGACTCTGAAGCCTCAGCTTGTGAAATGGTGATTTTCCAGGTTCCCAGATGCTGGTGTTGACACACCCATATGGGACTGAGAGTGGTGTCCGGTCTCGACATTATTTGATCTTTTCCTTATCAGCGCATATAACTGATCAGCAAAGTGGGGGAGATGAGTCAGAGTACTTTCCGTTGCCACATAGGTGTGGGTCCTTGAGTGTCCGAGTCGGTGTGTGTAACCCTTCAGATCTAGAGACAGGCCATGGCAGCACAACTCACCTCAGGTATGTGCTCCAGAGCCCGCTGTTCCTCATTGTTATGAGTTGTTTACCTGTCACGTTAGACTGCGTGAGTCCCGTGAGGTTGTTCTGGTGTGTGTGACTCATGTTGCCCACAGAATGGCTACGTGACCAGTGGAATTCACGAGCAGGGTGATGCTGGGATCCGAATGGCAGTGAGGGTTTACACTCGCCCTGCCCCCTCCCTCGGCTGGGACCAGCTTTATCCAAGGGTGTATTTTAACCCCAACGGTGTAGTTTTCTCTCTGGCCCAGTTCTAAACTAATCCCCGTGTCACTGACTGAGTGGTTGACTGTCCTACACAACAAATAATGATTAAATCCCCAAGATGTCAGATTTGGTGACCTTCGGCTTGCCGTGAAGAGTAATTTCTTAGTTCTCATTTCAGTGTCGGCAGATACTGTATCTCATTATATTTCAACGTTCAGCTGGTGTCCGCGTCTCTGGGAAATAAAATCTCAGAGCTCTGGAAAACACGTGAAGTTGGTCTCGTGGCTGCAGGAGGGACTCTGATGGTTTCTCAAGATGCTTTGATAGAATATTTGAACTTGCTTTTGATTAAATTTGTGTATTTCCGCTCGTTGTGAGTTAGGAGCCGTAAAATGTGGGATTCGAGGATGGCGGTCAAACATCATTTCTGTCAGTAAACGTTTCATGATGGTAAAGTGGCGAGTGTTATCTGTGTGTTGGAAGCTCATGACACACTCACAAGTGGTCAGGTCCTGCATTCACACTGAGAGTTTATTTCTTTAAAAGGGATCATTAAAAATAGTAAGACATTTTAAAACAAAAATTAATATCTATATTAGTCAATATTCTTGTCATTTATGATGATGAGATAAATTATACACTTGCTTCTTTTAACGTCTCTTTTCTGCTTTGAAATTTTAAGTTGTGTGTATTCCCAGATACAGGAAAATTGCAAAGTGGATTTAGGAATCTCCGATATAATCTTGTTGAAAATTTGAATCTTTTCTAGACTGAGTGACCTTGTATCCATTCTCAAGTCTGGAAACGGTAGGTTTTCAGTGTTCAGTTAACAGGCGAGGGCCCTCTCCATGTACCATCATAGATATAACCAGAGGAGCCCACGCAAGGTGTTAATGGGCTGGACCCACCATGCCGTGTTACCTCTTGGCCTCAATTAATGTGCTGTCTCTAGTCTCTCTGCTTCAGCTGGATTGGGATGTGGAAATTTCCCTCGGCAGTCTCCCAGCCGTCACTGTTGGAGTCCAGTTAATACAGAGTGACACAGAGGAGAGTGCGGCCACTCCTGAGTGCTGAGCCCACGTCTCATGCTTTTCTGTTAGCTTCTGGCTGTTAGGATTGATTTTAAGATTGTGCTTTAAAGCTAGGCTTTCTTGATTTGCGCTATCAGTTCTACTTTCAGAGTAGAAAGGAGCTTTTCCGCGTGGATCTGGTGCTGTAATAGGCCTCAGGCTGGGTTTAGTGTGGGCACCCTGTGTGCGTCCACAATCGATCATTCTCCATTGGACTCCTCATCCTTTACTTTCCAAATTGCTCATGTCTCTCCAGTGTAGGTTTTTATATGGTCTTTAGTTGTGGGAAGAGATAAACTTTATGGCTAAATATGGCTTTAAGATCGTGGTGGCAGCTTGGTTTCCTGAACGGTGTTCTCTTCTTTCTGCCACGCCTGCTGTGAATCCACTTAGATCTGTGTCTGTGAACTGTTTTCCCCGTGGCAGGGACGGGATTTCTCTGGTGTCTCCACGTCCTCGGCTGGTCCCCCCGGCTTTGTGCTCCTGCACGCATTGTCCTGAGGAGGGTGTGCAGTCTGTGTGCGTGTGGTAGTACAGCGGTTTACAGTGCGCCCTTAACGTAAGAACAGTCTTATTTCTCATCCTCCCTGTTCGATCTATACTAAAAATAGGTTAAGGGGACTAGTTAGCAGGGCACAGTCTTCTAATCCATTATTCTCATGAGTTTCTTCCTAATCTTTGTGTAGAAGAAAATACGTGATCTGAGGGCTGTATTTTGGGGTATCTTGTGTTTATTTAATTGCTTTATTTTATTTAGGAGGAGGGTCCAGAAGAAGCTTGAGGACATCGTCCCCATCAGGTCTCTTCCAGTTAAATATGTGCGTTTTTAATTCCTAGCCACATAAGGTTGTTGCCATCCCCTCACCTCCTGGTAAACCCGCCTCTCAGAGACCCACTCTGTCCACGTGCTCTGACAGCGCGTGAGTGAGGGCACCTGCTTTACGGCACAGGGACGGTTGACTTCCACGGACACCGCCCATCCTCAAGGACATGCCATCAGCCAGTCCTCAGTGAGCCTGTCGCAGCCTCTGACGGTCATGACAGTGGTTCTAAGAGTTTTTCCCAGACATCGTTAACGAGGAGCAGCAAACTGGGTCCTGTTCATTTCTAGAACCTACTGTCTCTTCCTTTCTGTCAATCGGGCCAGGATTTATCATTCCTGTGCCCCCTGCATCTTTTCCTGTCCCACGGCTCAGAGGTGACTTTTTTCTGTCGCTTCGGTGCCCCGAGGTTGAACTGGAGGGTCCTTAGAGTTTTCGCCGTCTCGACGGCCTGGTGCTTACACTTTGCTTGTTTCACTCTCCAGCGTGCAGCCGCTCTCCCTCCCAGATGGGGTGGATCAGAGGAGGAGTCGGGCCCTCCTGCCTTCTGTCTGTCTGTGAGGGGTCTAACTCTGTAACTCCAACACGTGTACTGTTCACCTGCCGTCACCATAAGAAGAGCAACCTTGGAGGCGGGTTCAAAGGCAGAACCCGCAAATTATGTTGTACCTTTGTCTCTGGGGGCTGGTTTGTTCCAGGCAGAGAAACTCTGCGTTTTCTGTGTGTCTTTCCCCGGCCGAAGCAGCTGTTTTTTTTTTTTTTTTACAGTTTCATGTTGGAACGCGTTGAGTTCAAGTATGTTTCATTATCTAAACTTTACGCCCCTGATAGTTTTAATTAGCAAACATAAACCCGTTAGGCTGTGATTTTCCTGATGGGGTGGGGAAGGAGGAGCAAGGCTTGAGGTCAGGTGTGAGCTTCTGGCAGGTGCTGGGTCCTTATGACACTGTGACTGCGTTTCGACATCCAGGCTACTCGAGAGCAAAAGGATGACGTTGTTACAGTGACGCTGTGTCCTGTGGAGTCTGCTGTTCATGTTCAGGTGGACCTGGCGGCAATCTAGCCATACACATGACTCTGCAGAGTTTTAGGTTTGGACTTTCGTGATTATGAATAAATCACCCTGATGTGGCTGAGGGTTAGTATTATTATTTAATGTTAGACATTAACCTTGTCATCTATACTGTATGTTGGGGTGGCTGTCTCAGATTTCTCAGTGTGTAATCCCTGTTCTTGTTAGTTTCCAGTTGGGGAAATGAAGCTTTGAGTAAATCTGTTTTAAATAAAATTCTAGGACATGAACCTAGTATTATTTAAGTGGTATATTTTGTATTCCACTCAAGCATTTATTGTGAACATATTTACTCAGCTTTCTTGTGACAATTATACCAGTTTTTTTTTTTTATGGTGAGGAAGATTTGCCCTGAGCTAACATCTGTGCCAGAGATGCCACCACAGCATGGCTGCTGATGAGCGGTGTAGGTCTGTACTGGGGAACTGAACCCAGGCTGCTGAAGTGGAGCAGGCTGACTTAACCACAAGGCCATGGGGCTGGCCCCCACAATTGTACCAGTTTTATACTCCTTTTGAAAAAGTTTAACATCTGAAAAGATAGTTCAACATTGTAAATGTTATTTAAAAAATTTCTCGGGGCCAGCCCGGTGGTGCAGTGGTTAAGTGCGCACGTTCCGCTTCGGCAGCTCGGGGTTCACTAGTTCGGATCCGGGGTGCAGACATTGCACCACTTGGCAAGCCATGCTGTGGCAGGTGTCCCACATATAAAGTGGATGAAGATGGGCATGGATGTTAGCTCAGGGCCAGTCTTCCTCAGAAAAAAAATGAGGAAGATTGGCAGCAGTTAGCTCAGGGCTAATCTTCCTCAAAAAAAAAATTTCTCATCACTCCCTCAATCTTGCATTCATTGCTTCAAATGTAAATACTTATAAATTATGGTTATATGCTTTATTTTTAGCTATTTAAAAATGTTTTCACTTTTTTTCCTTGAATATTTATATCTAAGCTGGTATAATTAAACTTAAGGATACGATGAGAAAGGGCATAAAAGGGAAAGAGAATTGTTTTTATTTATTCTTGAGACTCTTGTTTTGTTTGTCTTAAGGAATCATATATGCTGTTGCATAACCACGTGGTTATCACCCGTTAGGTGCCGGTGAGTTCTGCCTTGTATCAGAGTTGCTGTTGGTCCCACTTGTCTCTGGGACTCTCTCTTGCATACATTGTTTCATTGTCTACGTGTGTTTGCTTGTACTTGGAAGACCATATATTCCTGTTCTCATTTTTGAATCAGAAAATCTAGTAACTGTGAATCCATAAGAGATTTATCTACAGAAGAGCGAGCTGTCTTTGTCATTTTATGAAACACTCGTGAAAACATCTCCCCGTGAAGAGGCTACACCGAGGTGTGGAACATGTGACCATGTCACAGCTCTGGGACCCGCGCTGCCCAGCGCTGACCTCAGATCAAGGCAGCTGGAGAGGATGAAGATTTGTCACTGCCGTGGATAATCCAAAAAATGTGCTTGAGTTTCTGAAGAGGGTTTTAAAGAAGAGCTCCAGAAACATTTTAATGAGTGTCAGCCTCTTTGAGTATTTGCTGTTCTCCTGAGGGTGTAACACTTTGAAGGAAGTGGAACGTATAGGTTTTGGTGGATCTGATACATATTCACTCCCACTTTCTCAGAGCTGCACACCCTACGGACAGTTTGCCCCTCTTCTGTCTAATGCCATCACAGATCAAGAAGTCCTGGAGAGCAAATAGCTGGAGACTGGAATGTCGGGTGGTCTAGAAATGGCGTGGATGTGCAGTGTTGTGTGGTTTTCTGTCATCATGTCTCCTGGTATTTTTGGTCCATCGCAAACCTGCAATCAGCCTCGCTCATCTCCCCCCTTTAAGGCCTTAACTCTTATCTCTCTTCTCTTCACTTTTATTGCATATGCAAAGCTTTGCATAATTTTGAGCCAATTTATTATTTTCCCCTTTGTTACCAATCAGCCACCCTAGACAGTTCCTGTGAGGTTGGGAGTCATGGAGCCTTTCTCTTATGTCGACTCTCCTTCCTTTAACGCCCGTAGAGGAGCCGCAGACCATGCACTGAAGTCGGGTTACCTCGTCCCAATGTGCCCACGCTTCTTCCATCAGAGAAGTGATGCCACCGCCCCAATTCTGTGTCCCGGTGGATTTCTTCAGCAGTTCCTCACCTCCAGCTGAGGTGATGCAGCGCATTTTCTCTTTTCGCAAAAGAAAATTCTGTTTGTACTTGTAGTCTGAGAGCTTGAATGTCCAGTAAGTAAGTAGATGTTTCTTAATTTTACTCTGTGGAAAGTGATAGGCAGTCATTGCGAATCACTGGAAAGAAAACACATCTCAAGCTCAGACTTTTTAATGACCCCAAGACCTCGTGTCTGCTCCCAGGCTAGTGGCTGGATAAAGTTGAACTTAATAATCCTAATAAGAAAAATGGAAGACTCCTTCATCTTCATAATGAATATGCACATGTCATCTTGCATCATAGCTGGAACATTTAGGGACCAGGAACTGCTCAGTTTGAAAGATTGCTCCCCGGGCTCTGGGTCACTCTGGATACAGTGGCGCCTAATAATGATCGAGTGACCCCTGCTGGGCGCCCTGCTGGGTGTGACATGCTCCCAACAGCTTGACTGCTCCCCAAAAGGGAGCTTGTGAAGGACTGGAGAATGAGGCTACGGTGGTCCCTTCAGGAACGCAGAGGGTGAGGGAAGGAGTGAGAAAGCTGTCACGACTAATTTACAGACAATCATTTGATGTTAAAAGTCCAATTCTAGGTCCTCTTTCCATTCCTCATTATACACTTGACCATTTTGTATCTACAAAACTATTGCTCTCTTAGAATTTTCTCTCTGGCTTCTCTGGTACAACATTACCCTAATTTTCCTTCTTCTATGGCTGTTTCTTGTCAATCTTGCCCCAGAAGCGGACATTTTTCAGGGTTTGTAATCTGTGTTTCTCCCTTGACAGGCTCTGGGAGCTGTCATCTTCTTTTACAGCTTCAGTTATTCCTTCCAAGCAGATGATGTCTGTAAATTCATGCCTTCCACTCTGGCCTCTCTTCCGGCACCAGCCCTCTTTGCTGGGGTGCACTGAACGCGCCTCGAATTTGACGCATTCACCGTCTCTCCTGCTGCCCTGAAAACTCAGCTGCCCGTTACATACACCGGCCTGTCTGTGTTAATGGAACTCGCTGCTCCCCACTCACTTTCTAGTCTGTCAACAGTCTCCGTGTTTTTTCTTCACAGCACATCTTCAGTCTCTATTTTTCTTTTCTTTATCCTTGCCCCAATTCAGCCCATTATCTGACATTTTTGCCTGTTGCTTCTCTGTGAAAGATTTCCAGAAGCATCCGCCACGTCGCGGCACACTTGCTGAGCCCCTGCCGTGGGATGTGGGTCTCCATGTGTGTTCTTGCCCTGTGCCTTCAGATGTTAGTGATGAGGGGCGGGAAGAAAAGAGATGCGGCTGTGGGGTGGGCCTGGGGTCTGGGAGTTATGTTTCCCACTTGGCCGTGTGGGCAGAACTCTGTGGAATCTGAGAAGCGCGACGTGGTAGGCCCAGCAGGTCCCCGTGACCACCTGTGGCTGTTTCCCCAGTTCAGAAATGCGTGATGGCAGCAGAATGTCAAATCCGGGCTCAGCGTTTTCTTTCCTCTAATTCTTCAGAATAAACAGAAGCAACCAAACGACCCCATTATTTCCCCTAAATGTTCTGTGGCAGCAAATCCAGAGTCACCTCCAGCCTTTCCTTTTGCTGGCACCAGGTTGTAGCGTCTGCTTGTGATAATTTAAGTGATTTTTCCACCCATGCCATGGATGCCTGGTGCTCGCTTCCCACAGAAGCAGGGTCTCTCACGGCCTCAGACCTATTCAGATCACAGACCAATGCTCGGACCCACCGTGTTTTCCTTCCAATGGCTGTCCGATTGTCCACACCTAAATTAATTGATTAATCCATCTTTCATCCAATTCTTAATCGAGTTTAGATGAACCTTTATTGTGCACTGAATTTCCGTGCGTACTTTGGTTTGTTTCTGCATTTTTCTTTTCTTCTGTTGCTGTAGCAACGTCATACTGTCTTACGAATAGTTTGTAATGTCTGACAGGGTAATCCCCTCTTCACATCTCCACGCGTTTATTCATCCAGATAAACTTTAAAATTGTGTTTCAAGTTCCCAAGAATCACTGTGGAATTATGATTGGGATTGTTTTGGATTCCCAGATAAAGTCAGGAGGAGCTGGCACTTTGAGACCATCTACCACACAGCCGTGCGTGCTGCTCCGTTTATTTGATTATCTTTGAAGTTGTCTTTGTTAGTATTGGAGTCTTCACACCCTACTTGGTGTTACCTGAGACAGCAGGTGGATGTTGTTTCCTACTGCGTTTTTGTTGACTTTCTTCTTACAGATTCTATAATTTTCGCTTTAGCCGTTTCAGCACATTTGGATTCATGACCGACTACGACTTCTGCTGTTTATCCATTATGATATTGTCTTCCTCCTCTTGACAGTTTTCCTTGAACCCAACGATACTCTGTCATAGCATCTCAGTTCCTGTCGGCCTGTGTATTTTGGAGACTTGAGAATTGGATTTTATTTTTGAAACAATCTGAGTCTTTCTCTTTCTGGGCAATTTTATCCTGTTTAGTATAACTTATTTGTGCTATTCTTAAGTTTATATTATGGCTTAAAAACTTTTTAAAAAGTTATGTACTTTGCTCTATGCTGTGCATATTTTGTGTAATTTCTTTTCATTCTTCCCCATAAATTTAGAAGAAATTTATTCTACTGTTTAAATTTTGTTTTAAATAATATATTGAAGTCTCTGTTTCTTGATTATTCAATTTCAAAGCAAGAACTATTAAGAAACGTGAAGAAACATACACTCACACTTTTAACTATGTCCGAACTTTCCTTCTACCCAGGGAAAGTTTTTGTCTCATTAAAAAAAAATAGGTTTATTCAGATGTAATTCACACTCCACACAATTCACCCGTTTAAAAGTGTACAATCCAATGATTTTTAGTATATACACGTCACCACAGTGAATTTTAGAATGTTTTCCTCATGCTAAAAAGAAATGCTGTGCTCTTTAGCTGTCATCCTCCATCCTCCTGTGCCCTACCTCAGCCCAGGCACCCCCGTTCTACGTTGTGTCTGTAGATTTCCCTGTTCTGGGTGTTTCATATGAATGGAATCATGTGACATGTGGTCTTTGCTGACTGGATTTTTTTCATTTAGCGTAATGTTTTCAACATTTGAGTTCATCCATCTTGTAGCATGTATCAGAACTTCATTCCTTGTGAAATTTTCTGTTTATTTTTAAAATGTTTTAAAAATTAAAAAATTTTTATGGTTGTGGAAAAATATACATAATGTAAAATTTGCCTTTTCTTTTTGACTTTTTTTTTCTGCTGAGGAAGATTTGCCCTGAGCTAACATCTGTGCCAGTCTTCCTCTATTTTGTGTGTGGGCCGCAGCCACAGTGCGGACGGGTGGCGTAGGTCCGTGCCTGGGATCCAAACCTGGGCTGCTGAAGCCGAGCGTGTTGAATAACCACTAGGCCATGGGGCCAGCCCCACAAATTTACCATTTTAACCATTTTTAAGTGTAGAGCTCAGTGGCATTAAGTACATTCACGTTTCTGTGCCACTGTCCCCGTCTTCTCTCTCCAGACCTTTTACATCATCATTTCGTCGTCAAATCAGAAGTCATGAAATTTTACCACTGTGTTTTCCTCTGAGAGTTTTATAGTGTTGGCTCTTATATATGTCTTCTATCCATTTTGAGTTAATTTTTGTGTGTGCTATGAGGTTAGACTCCCACGTCGTTCTTTCACGTGTGGCTGTCCAGTTGTCCCAGCACCATCTCTCCGGAAGTCTCTTCTTTGCTCGTCTGGTGGTCTTGGCATGCTTGTTGGAAATCAGTTGATCGTGAAGTAGTTACACTGATTTGTTCTTGGGCCAGCACCACGCTGGTTTGTAGTAAGTTTTGGAATCCAACTGTGAGTCCTTTAACGTTGTTGTCTTTTTCAAGATTGTCTTCACTCTTCTGGGTCTCTTGCGATTCCGTACGATAGTCAGAATCACCTCGTTAATTTCTGTAGTGAAGAGGGTTGGGCTTCTGATGGCGATTGTGTTGAATCTGTCAGTCCGTTTGGGAGCACTGCCGCCTCAACAAGGTGGAGTCCTGATCCGTGAACACGGGTGTCTGTTCATTTGCTTAGATCTTGATTTCTTTCAGCAGTGTTTTATAGTTTTCAGAGTCTAAGTTTTTCACTTCTTTTGTTAAATTTATTCTTAAGTATTTTATTCTTTTTGATGCAATTGTATTTGTCATTGTTTCCTTGGTTTTATTTTAAGATTGTTCAAGCGGATAGGATTACAATTGACTTTTTATGTTGATCTTGTATCCTTCAACCTGCTGAACTCATATATTAGTTCTAATTGTTTTTAATGGATTTCTCAGAACTTTTCATATACAAGACCATGTCATCAGCAAACAGAGGTAGTTTCACTCCTTCCTTTCCAGTCTGGGTGCCTCTTCTTTCTTTCAACCCCCGATCGCCTGGCCAGGACCCCAGCACAGTGATGCGCGGGAGCGCTGAGAACCCACGTCCTTGTCTGTCCCTGATCTGAGGCAGACGGCAGCTGGTCCTCCGCCGTCAAGTATGATGTTGCTGTGGGTGTTTTTGTGGATGTCCTTTATCAGGTTGAGGAAGTTTTCTTCTAATCCTATTCTGTTGAGAATTTATAATTATTTTTATAAGTTGTGGCTTCGTTTTAGTCCCAGGGCTCATTGCTGTTATTTGCTTATTTGTTTGGTGACTGGCTGGACCATGCTAGGGAAGTGCATCCTGCACCCCACTCCCAGTGTTAAGGGTTGGGTGCTGCTTCTCAGGCAGACACAACCATGGGTGTGCCCACCTCCCCTGGGATGCCGTGGGCTTGCAGGGCTCCCTCCCTCTCTTTCCCGTCCACCTCCATCTGGTAAACTCCATGACTCTTGGGAAGATTGTCCTTAGTTTTCAATTGGGCCCTGGAGCATCAGTTGCTCTACAGATGAATCGGTCAAATTTCAGTTCCCTGGAGGGAGTGATACCGGCCCTGATACCGGTTTCCCTACATTGAACCCAGCGTGTATGGGGTTAAAACCAAAGCACTCTCCCTGTTTACTCCTTGGCTTCCTGGCTCCAGAATCCACCATCCCTCATGGAGGAAGACAACCAAGGACAGCCACCTGGATTCCTTATTTCCTCCTCCTCCCTGCAAATAGTCTCAAGACCAAACAGCCTGGTGGAAAAGTTCCGACCAGTGAGCCGTGTGCTCCCCCTCCCCTACCTCAAACCTCAAGTAAAAACCCTTCCTTTTAGCTTTTCAGGGAGTTTGGGATTTCAGCGTTAGCTGCCCCTGCTCCTTGCTCAGCACTGTGCAATAATATAATTCCTACTTTCTTCCCCTGCACCTGGTGTCAGAGATTGGCTTCTGCGCAGCGGGTGAGCGAACTTGTTACCCCACAAAGGGCACGATCTGCTCACCGTGAGACAAAAGTCAGTCGTCAAGAAGCAAGATGGTGGCAGAGAAAGGGCATTTTCTTACAGCTTGCTAGCAAGAGGGAAGATGGCTGACTAATGTCCTAAAGAACCATCTTACAGGGGACACAGAATCTTGAAGCAGTTACAGAGGCCAGTGGGCTACAGGGGAGGGTTAGGAATATTGACTCTCAGGTGTTACAGACTGGGAGTGGCCACACCAGATCTTCAGTCGTCACTGATGACGGCTGTCAGCACAGACTCTCTGTTCGGGGGTCACCACATTCCTAAGGAACTCAAAAGAACGAAGTTACTGTCTTATCACAGCTGGGAGGTATATGCACAAGCAGGAGTCCTAGAATCTACAGAGAAGGTGAATCTCCTGGAGGGGGCACATCCAGCAGGGTTAGTCAGTCAGGGGTCATTCAAAGCTACAAGATAGCTTTATTCTCTACAATGTGGCTTCCCTCACGTCAACCTTGTGTTGAGCCCGTTTCAAACTCACTTCAGGTTCTGGATCAGGAGCAGTTTCTGGCCCCTGTTTGATTGTTGATCTGACCTGAGTGGGCTCCTCCCGCCTCCTCCTCCCCAGTTCGCCCTGTGTCGGGATCTCCTCCACGTTGCCTTTCACCTCAACCTCCACTAGTTTTGGGGGCTCCCTTGGGTGTGAAAGTTCTCTGTGCTCTGTTGCCAGTGAAGCAGTTGGAAGCGTTGGCTTCTCCCCTGTGTGCAGTCTCTGAGCCAGGGCTCTGGAGCGGGGGGTGGGGATCACGTGAGCTTCTCTTTGAGTGGTACCCCGCTCTGGGAGCTAAGCGCTTGGTGGGGTGGCAGCAGCCTGGGATTTCCTCAGCTTCCTGTCCTGGCCTGGAGTCACCACATCACATGCTGGGCGGGGTGATGGGTGTCCCACTGTTCTCTGTGCTGCACTCAGGGAGAGACTGTGCCGTGTGAGGGACCTCAGTGGGTGGAGGGGGCCTCTGGCTCTCCACCGCATTCACCGGGGCTTGGCCTCAGCCACGGGCCCGGGGGCAGCGTGTGAGTCCCTGCAGAGCCTCCCCCACACCCCTGCCCCAGGAAAACGGCTAGGGAGTGAGCGGCCTGTTGTTGGCTGTGGCCATCCTGAGTGCTGGGAGGGAGGCAGGAGGAATCGGTTTTGGTTCAAATGCCACAGACTTTCAGCTTTTTCACCAAATTTTCAGATTTTCTTAAATAGACATTTCTCCACTTGCTGTTTGCCTCAGGACCATTTCCAGAGGCTGTAAATGGTGGTTTTGTTTTGTTGTAATTTTCCCCACTTTCAGGGGAATCGGCAGTGGCGGTCCTTGTGCTATGGTGCCAGCTGTGGGTCTCCTGTTTAATGATGGGAGAAATTGGAGCGTGTTGAGATGCTCGTGTGGAAAGGTCAGTGGTGGGGGGGCAGGTTCCACATGTGACAGAGATGCGAAAATAATAGAAGCAAACCCTTTAAGGAGAGCGTGGGATGGGGAACAGTCGGGGCTTCAGCTTCAGATACATGGACACGTCTCCAAATGAAGAGAAATCAGAGGGGCCCCTGGTCTGTTTAGTGCGAAGTTCAGAGTTCCTGTGCATGGCTTTGCTCTTCCTTCTGAGGAGGTCATTGAGACTGTGGGTCAGAGGGCACGGGGAGCAATCACAAGGCTCATGTAGTCGCTGGGAAGAGAGAGAGAGTGTTTGCAGGAAAGCGTGTTAGGATTTATAGTTAGGACGTATGGGGGAGATTCCCATACACTGTAGTTCTAGACTTATCAGCCAACAGTTGTTATTAACTGGGCTCAGGATTCAAACTCTTTTTTTGTTTTTTTTTTTGGTGAAGAAGATTTGCTCTGAGCTAACATCTGTTGCCAATCTTCCTCTTTTTTTGCTTGAGGAAGATTAGCCCTGAGCTAACCTCTGTGCCAGTCCTCCTCTATTTTGTATGTGGGACGCCACCACAGCATGGCTTGACTAGTGGTATAGTTCTGCACCCAGGATCTGAACCTGTGAACCCAGGCTGCCAAAGCAGAGCATGTCAGGCATAACCACCACACCACAGGGCCAGCCCCCAGGATCACACTCTTGATCTCATCATGCTGATGGTGTATAGAGTCCAGGATTGATGGTGTGCTGGTCTAAGGCTGGATTGAGGGGTTTCCATTTCTCCACATCCTCACCAGCACTTATCTCTTGTCTCTTTGAGAACAGCGATTCTGACAGGTGTGAGGCGATGTCTCACTGTGGTTTTGATCCACATTTCCCTGGTGATGAGGGCTGTTGAGCATCTTTTCATGTGCCTGTTGGCTATCTGTGTGTCTTCTTTGGAAACATGTCTGTTCAGGTCCTTTGACTACTTTTTAATCAGATTATTTGTTGGAAAAAGGAAACTTTTGTACACTGTTGGTGGGAGTGCAGATTGGTACAGCCAGTATGGAAATCCCTCAAAAAATTAAAAATAGAACTACCATATGACCCAGCAACCCCACCTCTGGATATATATCCAAAGGAGATGACATCGGTATCTTGAAAGAGGTCTCTGCACCCACACGTTCACTGTATTAGTCACAAGAGCCAAGATTTGGAAACAACCGAAGCGTCCACTGACAGGTGGATAAAGAAAATGTGAGGTGTACATTCACATATAAAAGAAGGAAACCTGCCATTTGTGACAACATGGATGAACCTGGCAGACATTATTCTAAGTGAAATATGCAGACAGAGAAAGGCAGATACTCTGTGGTATCACTTGTAGGTGGAAATGTGGAATCTAAAAAAAAAATCTTATGTCATAAAAACACAGAGTGGAATGGTGGTTTCCGGGGGCTGGGAGCCGGGGAAGTGGGGAGTTGTCGGTCAAAGGGCACAGATTTTCAGTAAGTTCCGGGGATCGATGCACAGCCTGGTGACCGCAGTTAACATGACTCGACCGTATACGTGGAAGTTGCTGAGGGAAGATCTCACGCACTCTCAGCGTGTGTGCGTGCGTGCAAACACACACACACTCACACACGAGTGAACTGTGTGGGGGGTGGATGTGTTCATCGACTTGATTGTGGCGATGATTTCATGATGTGTACGCATATCAAATCATCACATTGTACACTTTAAATACGTTACAACTTTATTTGTCAATTATTCCTCAATAAACCTAAAATGAATATATTGAGGGGGCTTCCAGGGTCCTTACTGACCAAAGCTGGCTAGGTGTTGAAAACTTCAATTATGTGTTGAAAACTTCAATTATGTCCATTATTTTAACTTTTCAGTTTCTCCCTTTGCACAGATGCTAACTGGACAGATTTTACTGGATCCGAGAGGGAATTTGGGTGTTTCCCTTTGGGTCTGACCAGTGCCTTTGCTGAGGTACAAGAACCAGTCCAGAGGAACATGACTGTTTCCCCCAGCCACTGCGGGGAAGAGCGCTCTCTGCTCTGCCAGCAGTACTCTGTCGAGACCAGTTACGTCATCGTCCTGTGAGGGGCAGGTGTTCTGTTGGAGTGTTCACCAAAATGACAGGCTCTGCTTGAGGAGCAGGGTGGGGACCTAAGTGTGTGGCCGTGCGATCAACAAACATTGCGATTTTGTCCATCAGTGCTCACCTGCCTCCTGTGGGGCTGCGCTCCAGGAACAGCCATGCTTGGCTTGGAGGCACTTTCTCTCTGACTCAGGACCCAGTCCCTGGGCGCCTCTGATTTCCTTCTCTGCATCCCTTGTCTTGGGTGTGGTTCCTGAGGAGCCAGCCCTGGGGAATCTGTTGTTTAGTTACTTCTGCCACCGCCCCGCCCCCCCCCCCCCCCCCCGCCCCAACCTCCTCCCCCCAGTCTGTCATTTTCCTACTTAGTGAAGTTCCAAGTGTGGACGATTCCATAACGGATCTTCCCGACTCGACACCCGGAGGAGATGGCTGCTGCTCAGAAAACCTTGTCACCGTGCAGTGGATGCTGATTAAGAAACAACATGGAAACCCCAAACGGTCTCCACTTTGAGTCTGGGGCAACCAGCAAGCTCTCCTATGTTACACAGAAGCACAGAGGTCGTCAGGAAACGCTGTCCCCGCCTGCCCCTGGCTCCTCTGAGTTGTGTGACTGCTCTTCTTCTTTCCTCCTTTGCTCTGTTTGGGGGGTGGGTGTGTCCTTCGTTGGTGGATCTGCTGTCCACCTGTGTTCTCGGCGCCTCGTCCTTCCACTCCCTCTGACCTCGTCCCGTCAGGCTTGCTCCCTCATTTTACTCCTTTTGAGCCGATTATTACCACGTCCTCCTCACCGGTCTGCTTGCTCCCAGCATCCTTCCCACCAGCCCCTCGTGCGCTCTGCTGCCAGACTCTCTTCTCGGATGCGTGTCTGAGACCCCAGCCGTGTTTTGTGTGAGACCCCGTCAGTGGTTCCCAGGACAGTGTCCAGACTCACCCCTGGGACTGTCCTTGGTGACTGTCCCATCTGCGTGCACCCCACAGTCTGGGTGACGCAGGCGGCGCTGCTGAGACCCCGCCCACGGAGGCCTCTGCTGAGAACAGCGTCCCCTCCCTCTCTGCCGGGCTGGCGCCTGCTCGCTCGGCCCAGCGCAGCTGCGACTGCCTCTGAGCGATTCCTCCCTCCTAACCCGTGGCTGAGCTGCTGCGAGTTACTCTGTAGCTGGGAGCACCACCTCGCCTCTGATGGGACTCAGCTTTTATCCCCGACCTGCCCTCGCTCGGCAGGTGCTCCGCACGCGGTGGAATAAATGAGTGAGATCGGCCTCCGTTTTGCAGAGCTGCAGTGAGATTCACAAGAACCTGCAAAAATTACATGCAATGTGACTTACTGTAATAAATGGAATCTTACATATTTTAAAGTAGAATATTTCTTTTTAAAACAATTCAGCAAAGTTGTAAAAGCTAGCATAGGGATGTTTACTTTTCAGAAGAGTAACAGTCTGTCTTTGAGCTATGAAGCTCTCTCCGGGTGGCGCTGGATCTGCAGGTGTGGACCTCATTGACCCCTCAGTTGTGTGGAAGACGTGTGTCCCCTGTAATTTGGCTGGTTGTAGGATATTCTAGCAGAGATTCTGGTTCCTCTTCGGTTCATATTTCTCAGATTGTTATATTTTGGAAACAAAATTGCAGTTGAAACAGCTTAATACCTGAGGAGAAATAAATTTAAAAGAGCACATCGTTTGTCCTCATCTCCCTGTTTATTGGTAACGGACACTCTGCAACTTTCGTTCCTGGGGAATAAACTGAAATGTAACTGAAAAGATATTAGTCCCCCGCCCTCCGCCGGCCGACTTTGTTCATTCGGAAATGTTTGGGTTCCGCCGTGCGCAGGCTCAGAGCACGAACAAGTCGCGTTTACAGGGAGACGGGCGCTGGTGGCGTGTGCACGTTGTGGGCACTGAGATCTTGGTGTCAGGAGTCGGGGAACAGCCCCCGGTGCAGACGTGTCTCTGTAACACTTGAAATGGTGCCTTCATGGAGCAGTGGATAAACAGTCAAAGGTACTTTGAATGAGAAATACCTGCCTACGTACGTGCACGATTGTGTATTTATATGGACACCACACGTGCTCGCACCTGCACACGTACATGAATACCCGTGTATTTTTACTGTGCAGTCAACCTCAGTGTCCCTGTGTGTGAATGAGACGCTGAAGGACACCCTGGCTTCGTTCACTTCGCTCCTTGCCAGAGCACGTGGGCGTCCCTGCAAGCGAGGGTGGTCCTGGTCGTGCTTCACCCTCTCCGTGGCGCGCCGAGTTTCCTGGTTCTTTTCTCTGTGGCCCCAGCGCTTGTTCCTTCTGCGTGGCTCTCCGTCTGTCTCCACGTCAGTGTCTATATGAAAAGTATTCGGAATTAATGCTGTGTGTTGAGTTTTACAGATGACACTGCTAAGGTCTGCTCCCTCCTTTAGACAGTCATCGCTGGTACCCACGGGGCATCGATGCCCAAACCACGGACGCTCAGGCCCCTCAGTTGGCCGCAGAGCTGCAGGCTCTGTATCCGCGAGTCCCGCGTCCGCGGATTCAACCGACCGCAGATGGTGACGCAAGACGTGCGTGATCCGTGGTTGGTTGAAGCCACGGTTGTGGATCCCGCGGGAACGGAGGCCGACGGCACCCTGCGAACGAGCCGCGTGGTCTCCGTGCTGTGTGTTGTGGCTGGGTTGTCAGCTGATTTTGTGAGCCCTGCGTGCGGTGTTGACAGGATGCGTTAGACTCTGCTCTCTCGTAGAAGAATGGCTGTCTGTCTGTGGCCTGAGCGGAAACTGTGTTTCTCCCGTCTGGCGACCTCTGACTGCCACGTCCCTCCGCGGGGTCGCTGCTCTCCCCTTGCAGCCGCTCGGGGCTGTCTCTTTTCGCTTTCCCAGAGTCGCTGTGGCTGAGTCTCCTGGGCACCGTTTGGAGGATAAAGATTCGTTGCCCTCTGAGTAAGCTGGGCGGAGCCCCCAGGGGACGGTTGTGAAGACCACCTGGACTCCATCTCTTGGCTGCGCAGAAGTTTAGAATACCGATCCTTGGGCATTTAAGAAAAGCTAAGTTTAACCAATAGCAAAACACACACCACACGCTCGCCCCGTACTGGAGCAGCATTTTTTCCTGCAGGACTTTGTGGAGTCGTTAATATGCTGATTGTGGCTGTCCGTCACCGAGAGGAGGATGTAAGACTCTGTTTCCTCAGCTGCTTTGATCATGACCCTCTTTCCCCCCGGGGATATAATTTGGGAAACAGTTTCAGCCTAGAGGAAAATTAGAAATGTGAGTTGTCTTTGGTTCTCTCCTGTCCTGTGTGTCTACTCAGCCCGTTTGTGATAGTTTTTCTTCTCTGGTCCCTTGAATGCATCTCCTCTCCTCCATCACTGCAGTAAGTTGGTCTTTCATCATTTGACTGACATGCCGCCAGTCTTACAACTGGTAAGGTTTGTCTTCCGTCTGCTCTGTCCTCTGCTCTCCTCTCGGAGGTACAGCGCTCAGGTGCAAATCTGACGCCGGCATTTCCTTGCGGATTTCTTCAGAGCTTCTCCATTGCTGCGGGACGGAGCGAGACTCCAGCACAGCTTGTGAGCCCTCGTAACCCGCCCTCCCCATGTCTCCAAGGGCCTGGCCGTCTGCTCTTTGTGGATGCTCCACCCGGTGCCCACGCAGAGCCTGTGTCCACCCCGAGTCTCCTGTCCCTTCCTTCCGCGCCTTCACTCCAGGGCGTGGCGCTCTCACTGTTCTTCCTGGCACTGTGGCTGTGCGCCCGGGGTGACCTCTGGGCGTTTCCTGACCTACCTGGCCGGCACACCGCCCTGGGCCATCTGCTCCCTCCCCTCCGTCCTCTTCCTCCTGGGGGTGTCCGTAGTGTCCGGGGTCTGCAGGTCTGTGTCCCCTCTGCCGTGCTCCTGTGGGACCGGCGCTCGGGGTTTGGCGTCGCTCCCTCCACCTGCAGGCGCTCTTCAAACGTTCGTGACAGAAAGAGGGGACTTCTCTTCCAGTGTGATGACGCTTGCCTCGAGGAGCGGAGGTGTGAGAGGACACGTTCGTGTCCCCAAGGCGGCTGTGCTCCAGTTAGGGGACACAGTTTGGGGCACTGCAGTAGGCGGCAGCTTTTGAAAGTTAAAGGTGACCCGTCTGGCTTGAACACGTCAAGGAGGGTGTTTTATTTAAGCTTAATTTGGAAAAATGCTGGTGCTCAGTGGACAGAAAAGAGGAAGAAAGGTTGCTGGCGGGTGGGGATTGAGAAACAGAGAACGTCCAAAGGTCAGGCGGGTAGAGAATGTAAACGGGCAGCAACAGTGAGGAGCGTGCGGGTCAGAGAGGCCTCCAGGATGGCCCTTCCTGTCTGGGCTCCGCGCCTGGGCGGACGGGCAGCAGCTGATGCTGGGGAGGTGGGGGCTTGAGAACACGGTCCTTCTCTCTCACCCCAGATGAAGCAGCTGCCGGGGCCGCGGGGAGTGGAGCCCTTATCTGTGGGGGCACAAGGCACCCCTCTGTCTCCAGGCAGATGTGGAGGCCGGCCTTGGGGTCTGGGGCCTTCAGAAGGTGGCTGATCTGGGGAGCACATAGTAGGTGGTGAAAGGCTGGGAATAGCTAATAGAAATGATAAATAAGGGGCTTGAAATGGAAGAGTTGCATTGCAGAGGGAATTCTAAAATATATTCTGCAGTGAAAAGTATCAGAGTATTGCAGTCAGCCCAGGAGTCGGGGAAGGACTGTGGAAGCATCTGGAAGTTTCCACGACGGGACCAGAGGTAGAGAGTGGGGAGGGGGCGTCCTCAAGCTCTCAGCTGACTGTGCGGCTGGACTTGGGTGGGGGGAGCACCGTGCTTTCGTGTGGTCGGACGTAAACGTGTGTTAGAGTGACAGTCCTGGCAAAGGCTGCCTCTCACCCATGAGGATGCCTGGTGTCAAAAAACAGAAAACAGCAAGTTCTGGCGAGGACGTGGGGAAGCGAGCCCTGGGCACTGTTGCTGGGAATGTGAAATGGTTCAGCCGCTGTGGAAAACAGAACGGGGGCTCCCAACAAATTAAAAATAGAACCACCACATGATCCGGCAATTCCACCTCTGGGTGTAAACCCCAGAGAATTGACAGCAGGGGCTCAGGCAGGTGCTTGTGCGCCGTGTTCACAGCAGCGTGATTCACAGTAGCCAAGAGGCGCTGGCTCCCACGGTTACAGAGACTGTACATACACACGCATGCTGTGTAGATCCTCTCGTCCAGCTGGTTCTGTTTCTCTGGAGAATCCCGACTAACACGACGTTTCCTCCATTCGGTGGAAAGGAAGACAAGCTCGTGGACAACGCGGAAGAAGGAAGGTGTTGTTTTAATGGAGCCCAGGCGATGGATGGCATGAGCGTGAGCCGTGGTTTATGTCAGTTCCCGTGGTCTGTGCTCCGTTTCCTTGCACTGCGCGTAAATTTAATTAAGTAGGTGGAACAGTGTGCACCCTTGTTAGAGCAGAAAAGTGGGAGAAATGTGTCGTGAAGGAGGAGGTTCTGGTCCAGGTCTTGGGCAAGGACGTCCCGCAGGCGTTGGCCCGGGGCCGTGGGCAGGAAGGTGTCCACTGAGTCCGGCCCTTGCAGTGGACGCTGTAATTCCCCACAGAGTCCAGCTGCCCTTGAGTCTGTGTGTCTGTCTGTGCCCCTACTGACCATGGTTCTTCTGGGAAGCATTTGCAGAGCCCGGCTCTGGGCAGGTGCCGTGCCCACCTGGGACGTAGCCCATCTCTCCTGCCTCTCCCCCGGGGGCACGAGGCTGCTGTTGCCGGGCGGTGCCAGGCCGTAGCCCCCCCACCGCTCCCCTGTCACCCGGGATGTCGGCATCAGGGAAACGTCAGCGGGGTCAGCACACTTCTGTGGGCTGTTGCCAAGGAGCTGGGAGTGAGGCTGGTGTCCATGTTTCGTAGAGCATTCCCAGCCGCATTGTCGGTGGCATTTGACGAGAAGCCGTCAGCCAGACCGGCTTAGTTCCCTCAGAGAAGAGCGTAGCTGCTGAAGTCCGTGCTGGCTTTGCTCGTGCTGTGCAGCCTGGAGCAAGTCAGTTAACTTCTCGGTGCCTCCGACTCTTCGCCTTTAAAGTGGGGAGGTGACTGCGTGCCTCACGAAGCTGCTGCAGAGATGGAATCAGATGATGAAAGTCGTGCGCTCGGCGTGACCATCCCAGTCTGAGGCCGGCAGGGGGCTGAGATAACCGTAGGTCCTTTATCCATGGTGTGTCCACAGCCATGGTGCCCTGACCGTGCAGATCAGGCCTCCAGCCTTCACCTGATCATGGAAGGCGCAGCTGGGTCTCCCAGGACTGCGGGGGCAGAGGGACTGGCCTCCCCACGTTGGACCCCACCCAGGACACAGCCGGTCCCTCCTGTCCGCTTTGTCTGATGGATCCTTCCATGGACTGTGTTTGTTAAAAGGGCTGTGGATCCACGGAAGTGTTTGAGAACCCCTTACATATGTTTTAATCCAATTACTTCAACAGACATTTATTCAGGGCCTGTGATGGTGGCCCTGGGGACAGGGATACGACAGTGAACCCGACAGAGAGAGGCTGGCTCCACAGGGCTTCTGTCCCAGCTGGGCAGATGGAAGGCAGACCAGCGAGGTGTACCGCGGGGCTGTGTAAATACCGTGAGGGACTATGCAAAGCAGAAGAAGGGATGGGGAGCGGTGCGGTTGTCATTGATCGAAGGATGTCTCCCTGACGAGGCCGCCTGGGGCGAGGGTCTGAAGCGAGCTGTCTGTGACGGTGTCCTGGACAGAGCTTTCCAGCAGAGTGCAAAGAAGCATGTGCCAAGGCCCTGGGGTGTGCCTGGCGGGTGCAGGAGCTGCACAGGGCTGGAACAGCTGGAGCTTTTGAGTATGGCGGAGATGAGTTGCTCAGCCACATCCTTTTGGGCCTTTGAGGACTAAGTGCTCTGAGGGGTCATCAGAGCATTTTGGGCAGAAGAATGGCTTAATATGACTTGTGATTTAAAAGCACCGTTTTGGTTGCAGTATGAAGAACAGATCGGAAGCAGGTGAGAATGAAAGCGGAGAGACAGTCAGGAGGATGTTGAACTAATTGAGGTGAGGTGAGAGGTGCTGACTGGGGTGGGCAGTGGTGGGCCGATGAGACATGGTCGGATTCTGACTCCGTTTTGAGGGTTTGCTGAGCAGGTGATGGAGTGAACGTGGGTTTGGAAGAGGAAAGCAGGACCGTGCTGAGGACTTGGCTCCAGGGGAGTGGAATGGTAATGCCTGGCTCCTGGGGCGGGGAGGTTATTGTTTGGGTGGGCATGTTAATTTCAAGCTACCCCTTGGACATCCACGTGGTGACGAGCAGGCCAGTGGGTATATGGTCCTGGAACCCGGGAAAGAGAAAGAGAAAGCTTGGGGCTCACTCAGAGAATTCGAGTCTTCAGCACGCAGGTGTTTCACCACCAGGGCCCAGGTGAGGTGACCCGGAAGATGAATGCAGACCGAGGAACCGGGGGCTGTGTCCTCGGCACCCAGAACCAAGAGGCGGGGGGAGCCTGAGGAGGAGACCGAGGAGGAGCCAAGAAGGGAGGGATGACGGCTCAGGGTGGGGGTGGGCAGGGTGCCGACGGAGAGTTGATCTTGGGCCTCCTTCAAAGGAGTGTGATGGTGAACCTGAGGAGAGTGGTTTGCGAGGGGTTCTGGCACGGAGAACCCGCGCGTCGCCCAGAACCTTCTGGAGAGGGGCGGTAGCTAGACCGGGAAGCGAATGAGTTACTTTATAACATTAAATGTTGACTCTTCAGAGAAGATAATTACCATTATTTTCACAAGAATGATGGAGCCGTTTGAAGCCCCAAAACGTTTTTGAAACGTCGGTGGCCCCCACTTCCCTTTGCTTACGTGGGCTGAATTCTCTGGGGCACCTAAGGACCCCGCATTAAGGACCAGGCTAAGGACCAGGCGCATTAAGTGGTGGCCCGTTAATGGGGACGCTAAATGACCAACAGCCTAAGTGATCGGCCTGTTAAAAAAGTTAGAAGTGATGATTCTTATAATTTAAATTTTTATGACTTTTCCAATCTGTTTATCGGAATATAAGCTCTTCATTAGTTCTTAACTTCGTCAATCAGTAGTTCCTGAAATTTAGAAAAAACAAGTGCGAGCGTCAGTGTTGTGAAACGGCTGCTCTAAACTCATTACGTACCGATTTCTGCTGTGTTTAAGCTCGGACAAACGTTCTGTAGAATTAACTTAAGTGGTCTCTTTTATGAGAATAGAAATATCGGCAACTTTTCTCGGTCACTCTCCATGTGAAACAGGGATCATCGTTTGGGACGAGGCGTGGGCGTTTTGGAACTTCCTGTGCAGAAGACGAGTGTCCAGTTTTTGGCTCTCAGAGACGGGGTGTTTGACTCCTCCCTGAGACTGGACAGTCAGGCTGTTCCGAGGGGTTAGTTTTCTAAGTCGAGGTGACCCTCTTACCACACCAGGAGCCTGAAGCTGCCTCTGCAGATCACAGAGGTTTGTTTTGAGCCAACTCAGGAGGAGGACCTCCCAGCGGGTCTTCAGAATCTCGCGGCCAGAAAGGAAAGACTCAGAGGGATGTTGTGAGGTGCCCGCCTCTGGTTGGCCTCAGCCAAGATGCAGAAGCTCTGACGGAAGGTTCTGGAAGCCCCACAGGAAGAGGGAGGACGAGGCAGACATGGTGGCCGTGGTGCCAGGGCAGGTGCAGACCCTGCCCCCCGTGCGGGGAGAACCTCCAGCTCCTCCTCTGGCCTGTGCGCTTTGCGTGGACACCGCTGTTGATGGTGTCTCTGGTTTTAGAAGTCCGCCCCGGTGCCTCATTTCCACATTTGCTGCCGTTTGTCCCCCTCCTGCAGCCTGGGTCCTCTGGCAAGCTCGCGTAGTAACCATGACCCAGGAGCCAGTGTTGCTCCTCCAGGCTGCCCCACATCGTCTTCCAAGAAAAATTTGCTTCTTCATAGTTGTAAAAATCATTGTGCAGCTTTGCCATACATTATTTTGTGTGAGTTAATTTTAACGTCACTTAATTTGCACAGGTACATGCTATAAAAGTGAGGTAGTCTCAAGAGGCGTGTGATGAAGAGCAGCGTCAGCTGCTTCACCCTCCACCCCCATCCCGCTCCCCTGAGGCCCTCGTTTTTCGTTCTTTTACCATCCCCGTCTCCTAACTTCCCCCTGGGTGCGTGGTGGATGGGGCGAGCTCCCCTTCAAACACCTGCATTCCCCTCCCCATGTGCTCAACAAGGTTACGTCCTGATCTTTGGATGAATACTAAAATGTCCAAGATGCCCATTTGGAATTAAAGCACTTCTAGACATTTTTACAGCTTTCTCATTACAGTTTATCTACACTGAACTCATAGTCTTTGCCTCCTTATTCAAAACGCATATCCACAAAACCCAAAATAGAATCAAACTCTGGATTAAGAGCTGGAACAAAATCTGAGCAAATTCTGGCCGGATCCAGAGTCACTTTGTGATACGATGTTTACCAGGGGCTATGAAATAAGGAGGTAAGTCAAATGCTTATATTTAAGTGACAGTAATCAAAAATCATCCTGCTTTCTGGATAAATCAAGTTGGTGTTTATATCACATTAAATCACAGGATTATGCCTCTTTTTTGTAGTATTTTTCGTTCATTGTTAATTGCCTTTTTTTAAAAAAAGATGAACTCTGCTTATTCTTTAACGTCTTCATCACATTCCTCTCTCCGTGTTTTCCGGTGGCCATTTGCGTCGACGGTGCTCCGTGCTCACTGGGCTTGTTGAACCTGAGTTACGTCATTCAGACACGTGGTGAGGTTGGTCTGCTCGGCACTGTCCCGTGTGTCTCTTGGATCTTTTCTCTGGACCCCCTGTTGGTCAGATAGTCTATTTGCTCCAGGGATGGCCAAATAATTTCATATTCTCTCCTTTTTTCGCTTAACTCGTTCTATTTTTTCTACATTCTGGGATGTTTCCTTGAACTAATTTTTCTTTATTTTTTAAAATTTGCTTTTCCCATTTTCCATTCCAAAAGCTCTTTCTTATTCTGTGAATTTTCCTTTTATGAGCATGGCCTCCTATTCTCGAGTCATGGACACAACATCCCCTCTGTCCCTCTGAAAGATTAATTCTCATTATTTTAAAATGTTCTCTGGTTTCCTGTGATGTTTCTGTTCGCTCTAATCTCGTTTTTTGTCTGTTTTAGTGTCTCGGAGTGGGGGCTTTCTTCAAACGTATGATGCCCTCAGCTGTGAGCCTTCATTACATGTGGGCATCAGACGTTTTCGGGGGCCTTTCTGGTGAACCACTGGGGCTCGTTGGCGGTGGATCTGCCTCCTGGGGGTCTGGGGTGAGCCGGGGCTGTGATGGGGGCCAGAGCTGGGAGGAGGTGTTTCCTCAGGGCCCATTTTATTTTTCAGAGAAGAACATTCCAGTCTCCTGCTGGGGTGGGTGGGGGATGGAGTAGTGAAAGCCCAGCTGTTCTCACTCTTGAAGAAGGTGGGAGGAGGTGGAGGGCAGCGCTGCTGAGCGCACAAGCTTGTATGTAATTTTCTGATTTCATCCCCAAACCCTGTGTTGCTCTGCCTGCGTGGGGGGGGCGGGGGGCCTGGAGACCGCTCACTCTGGGAGGTCGGTTTCCCTCCTACCTTCTGAGACCCTGGTGCCCCCAGGCCTGAGCTGCTCCAGCCCGGGGCTCAGGGTCCTCGTCCAGACCCCACTCCGGAGAAGTCAGGCCCCCGATTTCCAGCTCTTCTAAGGAAGCCCCCCGTCTGCTCTTTATTTTAAAAAATACGTTGAGATCTTTCTCATAGTTGCTCGCACATTCTGTTCCTTTTGTGAATGAGTTTTTACCTCAGCCATTCTGCCAACTTAAAATCTCGTCTGACTGGGTGCCTTGACAGGACGGTTTAACTGGATATATTGCAGTGTTGACTCGAGCCCTCGCCTGTGTACCCGTGGTTCTCAGAGTGTTTCCTGGCGGAGCAGCATCTGCATCACCTGGGAGCTGGTGGAAGTGCAGATTCTCTGTGTCTGTGCTTAAAGGTGCCTGCGGACGTTTATTGAAGATTTGCAGTAGAAATTTTTTTTAGCAGCTTTATTGAGGTATAATTGATATTCTAAAAACTGCACCTAACATATATGATTTGATGTGTTTGGATATATGCCTACACCCAAGAAACTATGGCCACAATCAAGGTAATAAACACCTCTGTCATGTCCAGAAGGCTTTGTGTCCCCGTTTCCCATGGTGGTAAGGACACTGGACGTGAGCTCTGCCCTGGGCTAGTCTCCACGTGTACGATGCAGGGTTGCTGACCGTAGGCTCTGTGCTGCACAGCGGGTCTCTGGGACTCTCTCATCTGCTGTGATCAACAACATGGATGAACCTGGAGTCATTCTTTCAGGGGAAATGCTAATGCCTGGCCCCAGGCCTCCTGGGTCGGACGCCCCGGGGTTGCCCAGCTTCAGTGTTTCACAACCTGATTCTGGGGCAGGCAGAGCTCACACACCTTTGCTGTGCGGGAGGGCGCCGGTTCACCAATTATAACACACGGAGCATTTTTTGATCCTTGTGTTATTTCCATCCTACGACGAGGATACTGATGACCAGAGGGTTTAAATGACTTCCCACAGCACAGGTCCTGATGCAGTCGTCCAGGCTCCTGGCCTCTTAGCTCCACCACAATTCCTGTGTGTGTGCTGTGCTCTGAAGGTTTTATGTAATGACAGCCTAAAACATTAGTAACAGTGGCGTCTCCAGCCCTTGCCCAGCCATCTCCAGTCCACCCTTCCAGGTGTCTAACGCGTGTGAACTCATTTAATCCTTACTCATTTAATCCCGGGCCAGCTGCTGTCAGGCGCCTCGAGGAGCACACGACTCGACCCTCCAAAGCTAGCAACGCTGAGAAGCTGAGGTGCAGGACGCGCGTTGAAATGCACAGATAGATTGCTGGGCTTGGAGTCAGCACACGCGAGTTCTAGTCCCAGCCCTTATCCGGCTGTGTACACTCCAGCAGGTGCCTAATCTCTTAATTACTTTTAATACCACATGAGAGAGGGCAGGAGAGAAAGCATTATGCAACAAATATGAGAGTCATTAAGTCCTGGCATTGCCAACGTGGAAGTGTCATTAAGTCTCATTTCATAAGAGGCCTGTGATGTGGCATCTTCTAGGAACAAACCTGAGGCGGTCTCTTCAACGTTAAATTAGCCAGGAAGAATTAATTGAATGCTTATTAATGTTCTTGACACTCTGAAGAGTGCGTCTGTGTCTCAGACGCTCGAGTGCTTTGAGGAGCACGTTGGATTGCTCGCTATTATTTCACATCCTTGAACAGCACACCCGTGTCCTTGTTGTAGGAACTGCAGAGAGTGAGTCTCTTGGAGCCAACTGAAGTGACGGTGCAGGAAGGAAAAGGCACCAGCCAAGAGAGAGGATGGACGGGGACAAAAGAGCAACACTTTTTAAAAATTTTATATTGGAAATAATTTCAATTATAAAAGTTGCAAAAGCAAAAACAGGACAGACAGACAGCAGGTGAAGCTGCGAGCGGTCAGTGTCTCTCCTGGAGACCCGGCCGCTTCCTCTCACTGAGATGCTCGTTTTGGTCACCCATCTCTTGGGTGATGGGTGATAGAATGACTCTTCTTTTTCATCCCTTGTGGCTCATAAGCCGTCTGGGGGAATTCTTGAAAACCACGCAGATACCGTGCCCCTCGTCAGAAGTCCCCCGGGGGTGGGAATGCTTCAGCATCGATAGTGTGTGTATAATCCAAGAATGGGCTGATGTACTAAAGACACATTCACAGAAAGGAGATGCTCAGAGAAGGTGACAATGGGACAGCAGAAGGTAAAAAATTCATTAGCGGGTTGGAATATCAAGTTGAGAGAACTTTCCAGAAAGTAGAACAAAAGGACAGATAGAAAACAGAAGTGAGAAGTTAAAAAAAATTAGATCGAACATCTGAATAATACAAGTTCTAGAAAAAGAGAAATATTTTCAACTTACAAGAGTTGAAGGACGTGAGTTTTTGTTATTAAAATTATATATGTACAAAATTTTAAAAGTCAAGTGGGTCCCAAAGGATTAAATGGAAATACAGAAACCCCTGCATATCTATAGTATTTGAATTTCTTACAAAGAGAATGAATGCAAGAACCCCTGTAATTAATGGGCAGATGGAGTAACCACAGAGGGGTCAAAGGTGGAATTATTGTGATGAGACGTATACTTAATAGATTTGAGAGGTCCTGGATGGCAGTTCAGAGAGAGAGATGCTTAAGCAAATATCAAGTGAGATTGTGAGGGGAGAGTTTGGACCTGAATTTAGAATTAGTTGGTAAGCAGAGGGAAGATCGTCAGCAAGAGCACCCGGGCAACCTCATGGCGACGATGCCCCCGATGTGTGAGCATTTGTACGGGCCAGGCTCCCTGGTGAGCACTTCACAGGCGTCCTGGCACTTGGTAGCCCCACCGCCCTGTGAGGTTGTGGTCGTTATTCCCGCTTTACAGACGGATCCTGAGATTCTGAGTGAGTGAGCATTTTATGGAGAGTCCCCCGGCTCAGGTTGGAGTGAGAGCTGCTGGATTCCACTGCCAGTTTTGCTGTCTCTGTCATGGGAGTCACAAATGGGCGGGTGACCTTGGCGAGGGGGAAACCTGGATGGAAGAGAAGGGGCCTTTCCTGTACTAGATCCTTGAGATGGACATCCTGGAGATGTTCTGCGGTGAGATGAACCGTGGAGCATTCAAACTCAATGCCGTCAGTGTTGAGGCTGCGCGGGGTCCACGAGCAGGGCGAATAGCCAGGAATATCATCCTAGTAGCTGGTGCAGGCAGGGTTAGAGAGGGAGAGACTGGCAGACAGGACATCAGCTAGGAGGATGTTGCAGTGTCCTCATTGCAAGTTGATGACATGCCCCACTGCCAACTGAGAGCTGTCGTGTCTCCCTCTGACTTTCTCTAGCAGTGAATCTTTTCCTCCCATGAGCCCTGGTCCCTGTCTACCTAATATCAGTCGTCTTTGAGTCCCTGCCATGCCTGGCACGTAACAGGCATCCTGTTGAATTCATGAGTGAAGACATAGAATACAGCAGAGGCGGAAGGGACAGACTCAAGGGCAAACCTGAGGGTTCGGGGAGGAGGTCACAGGACCTAGGAGCATATTGCACACAGCTGTGGAGAGGGAAGACTTCAAGGGCCTCACAAGTTGCTAGCCTGGCGAACACAAGAAGAGGGGTGCAACCTGAGGGAGAGTCTGCATGCCAGGTTCTAGGTAAGAGGAGCATTTAAGTCAGACACAATCCTAGGCTTGTTGGAGAGGGGAAAACACAAGGAAGCACATGGCTAAAATATAAGGAGGTGGAGGTTGATAAAGGAGCTAAATGCAGTGGGATGGCAGTCACTCCACGGTGGGCGGGGGGCCTTCCAGAGGAGGGGATAAGTGAGCTGTGGGTCTTAGGAGCTCAGGCAGTAAGTTACATGCAGGTCACCAGAATCCTGGTGGATTGCTTTGTGGAATCTTGCATGTTCTTTGATTTTGTTCATGGCAGGACTTTTTTTTTTCTGAGCTAGCATCCACCTTCAATCCTCCTCTTTTTGCTGAGGAAGACTGGCCCTGAGCTAACATCTGTGCCCATCTTCCTCCACTTTGTATGTGGCGCATCTGCCACAGCATGGCTTGACAGGTGGTACAGTGCTCCGCACTCAGGATCCGAACCTATGAACCCTGGGCTGTCGAAGCAGAGCCTGCAAACTTAACTGCTGTGCCCCCGGGCCAGCCCCTATGGCAGGACATTTTCATCCCTGATTTCTGGAAATAGTGATGAGTTGGTTGGGGCAAAAGATTTTAAAAAAAAGGATGTTGCATGACATTAGTGACCATACTTGGTAGTAGCCAGGTTTGGCTATGGAACAAGCCACGTGTAAATGACCTACTGACTGGCTCAGAAACAGCTCAAGAGCAGGACAGAATGATCAGAATCACGGTGGAGCCCTCCAATGCAACTGAAGGAGTAAATAATACCACTGCCAATACTACCACTTAGTGACTTGCTGGGAAACGGCGTGGTTAGGAAGGACACCAAGATCTCCTGACTCGAATTCCCTAACCGCTGAGTTTTACTGTATGTTGTGGGTTGAATTGTGTCCCCCCAAAAAGATATGTTGGGGTCCTCACCTGCAGTCCCTCAGAACATGACCTTATTTAGAAGTAGGGTGTTTGCAGATTTAACCAAGTTAGGCTGAGGTCGCTAGGGTGGGCTCTAATCCAGCGTGACTGGGGTCCCTATAAGAACGGGAAGTTTGGACACAAACGCATGCAGAGAGAAGACCGTGTGAAGACAGAGCAGAGACTGGCGTGACGCTGCCAGAAGCTGAGGAGCATCTGGGGCCACCGGAAGCTGGAAGAGACGAGGAAGGATGTCCCCAGCTCTTTCAAGGGGAGCAGGCCCTGCTGACAGCTTGATCTTGGACTTCCGGCCTCCAGGACTGCGAGAGAACACACTTGTGTTGTTCTATGCCACCCAGTCCGCGGCGCTTGGTTACAGCAGCCACAGGAAGGTCGCTCACCGTAGGGTAGAATTTTTCCCAGTCCGAAGTGGACTTTGTACAGTAAACAGCCATGTTCTCTACTCTGGAGGTGAGGAAGGGGTGGAAGGGGCCAGCGGGCAACGGAGCTGAGCTGTTACTGGAGATGTCAGTGAGGGTGAGGGGAGGGCACAGAATCGAGCATGCATCTGTGTGCGGCCTGTTGGGACACAGTCCTCTGGATATGAGAGAATAGGGTAGGGTTGTGCGGAGACAGGCACTGTCTGGATGACCAGAGCCCTGAATTTGCCTCTGGGACCTTATTTTCTTCATCTGAAAAATAGTGCAAGTATTCGCTATCTGTGCTACCAATATGGCGGCCACAAGCCACACATTCACTTGAATGTGGCCAGTGCAACCGAGGACCTGAATTTTAAATTCGAATGGATTTTATTTATTTAAATTTATTATGCCCTGTGTCTAGTGACTGCCACGTTGGGTGAGCAGGAGTTGATCTGAGGGTACTACAACCCCAGCACTCTTGGCCCAGCATATCAGCTAAGGGAAACCCTGTTTAGGTTGGCACCACCAGAGGGGAATTTGGATTTAACGTGGAGTGAAACCTTGAAATTGGTATTTTGGGAACAGGTCGTCAGTTCGAAGAATCTGGACGTCTGACACAGAGGACATACCCAGGAATGATTTCATAAAGGGTGTGAAGTTGGTGTCGTGTCATGATTATGTAGGCAAGCGTTGACAGAAGACGGAAGACTCTGGCATCAGTTGAATACATTCTACTTAACCCAGCTGCTTGTGGCATGCAGAACACAGTGCCTCCCAATTATTCTTAGCGGTTAAATGCTCCGATAGAATGGGCAGGTTGAGTGCAATTGAACTTTTAAAAGTGCTTTTGGGCAACAAGGATAATCTCATTCTCCTTTGCTGTCTTCTGTAAATCCTTCAGAGAGGAAGAAATAAACCTATTAGAGCACACCCCCCTGTTTCCTGCAGCCGAGGCTGGGTGCGTGGCGGTGATGTGTGCGTAGCATTTTCAGAGGCTGCGGCTCCGTCTAAGATTTAACACAGGTGTCTTACCTGTGGCCATAGCTAGGAGGAACTTGTCAAGATTAGATATGAGCGCCATTTTTGAGCACAAATTGTCTGCCCTTAGGAAAGTCAAAGTGAATTCTGCTATGGAGTGTTTATGATGTCATGGATCCTTGTATTTTCCTGGTTGGCCTCAAAAGAAAAGAGCTACTTGGCATGTTCAGAAAAGGCTTCTGGGGTGGTGGGCAAGAGTGTTGCTTTGGTGGGACCTTGGATGGAGTGAGTGGCTGTGTTGGTTGGTAGCAGCGTGAGGCAGCTTCTAGGATGTTGGAGAGAAGCTGGAAGCTGGAACTGAAAGAATCAGCAGGGTCAGGCATATAGGGCCCAGTGAAAATTAACTAAGGGAAGCTGTGCCTGGGAACAATTAGGATTTCTTCTTAGAATCATCTGTCAAGTAAGCTTATCTACTTTTTAGTTTAAATCAGCTATTTCTTCCCTAACACAGCTTAGCTGTGTGACCCAGACCGCACAGGAGGGACTCCCACTTCACCAGAGGTGTGGGATTGACAGAGGCCTCAGAACCTCAGGGGAGAGGTGTTTGTAGTTCTGAGAACAGGCCCCCACCCCAAGTGAGAATCCCCGAATCTGAAGGAACCCCATAGTACTACCTGGACCTCTCCCAGGCGGTTCTGTGAATTGTCCAGAACCCCAGATCTAGCGGGTTTGATTGCTCGGGCTGCCACGTTTGAGAAGGGGCTTACTGGGGAGGGAAGCTGCCTGTGCTGAGCTATTTAGGGCTAACCAGACACCAGCTTAGCATCTGCATCTCACTTCCACCCCCAGTGTGAGCACATCATCTTGTTTCACCTCATATACACCTCCTGGTTACCAGTTACGACCCTCTGCAAAGCTTTCATTATGCCACTCTCAGCTCGTTTTCCTCTGGATAAAAATACCGCCAACGCTACGGTGGATCAGCGCTGGTGGTGGCCGGTCTCATGCTGTGATCCAGTGGATCCACCCTCTGTCTCCACACCTTCAAGGTGTGTTTGTGGAATGCAGTTGGCTGTATACGCTTGGAGCTAAGGATTGGCACTAGAGAAGTACCTAGAATTCCATCTTGAACATTTTTGTGGTCTATCTGTTGGCAATAATTCCTTAGAAAAATTAACCCAGCAGCAACACTTTCGATTATTTCATTGGGGAGGCATCTGCAGGTAGACCAATTACGTGGCTTTTGCAATGCACTGGGCCAGCATTTTCCCCTCTGGAGGTTAATGGGTGGTAGGAACACAAAAGTATTCTGTGGTCAGATAAATTTAACTGCAGGACTGGAGAACTTTATTATAGGAACTTGTATTTTCGTCCTCCAAGTGGATCAGATATTTTGCAGCATTTTTCCAACTTACAGGGTCATTTATTTCTTTTGAGGGAGACTTTCTTAGGTCTTGTGTTAACCTGTAAGGCCCTTCAGAAAGTGCTGGAAAAGATCAGTGAGCATGTGTGTTGGCCATGGAATGAGAAGGAATGCAGAGTCCCAAGGAGCCCAGGATTTTAGCCGTGTGTGTGTGCGTGTGTGTGTGATCGCATAACTCAACATCAAGGGCCATGGGTGGTTGAGGGAGAGAAGAGTGTCAGAAAGGATGCCATGGTTTCAGACCTGGCTGACAGGGAGAACGCTGATGCCGTGTACACAAGGGAGAGTCAGGAGTTGATGCTGTTCTTATCACAAAGTTTAGTCTTAATTGATCCCTGATTGTTCCCAAACTGTTGTTCTGTGTCCCAACTAGTCAACTTCATAGACTAACAGACATGTTTTTGAACTTTTAATTCCACATTTTGTACGGTGTTTACTAGGTACTGATTTGGTTATTGCTTTATTTTCAATCTTAGATTTGTTCAGAGTCACAAATTGGTAATACTGTCTTGTTTGGGTTTGATTATACTTGGGAGAGAATATTCTTTTTTTGGTGAGGAAGATTGTCACTGAACTCACATCTGTGCCAATCCTCCTCTACTTTATGTGGGACGCCGCCACAGCCTGGCCTGATGAGTGGTGTGTAGATCCGCACCTGGGAACCCACAAACCCAGGGCCACCAAAGCAGAATGTGAGAGCTTAACCACTGAGCCACTGGGCCGGCCTCTGGAGAGAATTTTCTTATCTCAACACAGAGGGATAGTGAATGATGTGGAAGGGAAGGGAATTCTTATTCCAGAGAAAACCTTCGTTGGTTTTCTCATGTGTTGATCCTATTTATTAGAACCTGCTGTTTACTCAGTTGGACGTAAGTTGGTCAGGGGCAAGCTGGTCCTGTCTTCTCCCTCTCCGCTGAGCGCATTGCTCCAGAATGAGTGACGCTGGCTTCTGGGCTGGGAACTTTGGATGGCGGGGACCACGAGGCCGAGGGATGGCTGCAGCTTCCTCCACAGAGAGTTTAAGAGGAAGCTCAGCCTTTACTCTAATTGAGTTTGGAAAGCATAGCCATCAGATTCCCGCAGAGATCTCTTCAGTTGCAAATTCTTTCAGTCTGTGCTTTGCAATTGCCTTACCTTGCTGAATTTTCTGGGGAAAGCCATTCTCAATTATTTTCACCTTTCTTTCCCTTATCAAATAAGATATTTCCTTTGCCACCAAGCTGTGAATGTAAACACAGCCTTTTCTTTCACATTCCCTTTGTGACTCATCCTCGATGAAAGCATCTCTGCTGAGATCCTAGAAGACAGAGCCAGGCTACAGCCCCACAATCCTCCATTTTCAGGGTCTAATTGCATCTCATATTTTAAAAGCCATCACGGAAACTGGCGGGCCATTTGCCTTATTGTAGGAGTCCCTTGAGTGTAGCTTTCCAGAGAGTCTCAGGACCCATTAGGGGCATACATTAAACAGAACGGCATATATAGTCAGCACTTACCTGATTCACCTTTCTGGTGAAAAATGTGTGTCATCAGAATTTCCCTGTGCTGTTTAATTTGTTAGATCGTTCTGGGCGTGATGACCTTGTGCAACATGGAACGACCTTATTAGAAAAACACTTGCAACAGTTAATGAGATGTCTTTCTCTACCTGAATGATGACCAAGTGTGTTTTATTTATTTGTTTTGGAACAGGTTTTGCCTGGCATTCTGCAGAAGCATTGCTGTATCTTACCAGACAGGAATACAGGTAAATACGTTTCCTTCTTCTGAGTTGAGATTATGGGTTTTATATCAGTGGGAAAATTGAGAAATATGATTGCATAATTTAGATGTTTTTGTTTTCTTGGTTGTTATTTTAGTGCAGGATTGTATTGTTGGCTTTGAAACAAGCAAAAAAATGGCTTATTCAGTCCTACAGTGAGTTGTAACCTGAGCTGAGAGATCTGTTTTTATTTGACAAAGGAAATAGATTTGGATGGTTGTCATCTTGGATTTTTAAGGGAAACTGGTTGTCTTGCAAAGGTGAATGTATTATTTTCAAAGTTGTTTCTCTTGTTGATTATACTTATTTATTGAGGAAAATCACCATCGTTGGCTAGCATGGAATATATTTGGAGTTTGTTTGCAATCAAGATAGGAACTGGCCAGATTTTATGTTCTTAAAACCTTCAGGATCTCAGTGAATGAAACCAGAGGGTGGGTGTCTTTGGAGGGGAAAGCATGTGACTGTGATTTCTCACAGATGTGTGTGACGGTGTGTTGTAAGTGAGGTGGTTTGCATTACTTTTAAGGAAACACATTGGAGGGGAAAAAAAGTCAAAAAAAAATCTTTGGAACTTTCGTTGTTTTAAAATTAAGAAACAAACAAAAAAGAACCAATCTGGAGTGTGTTATCCTGTGGATCTGTGTCTCAGGTACTCTCCCGTGCAGGGTCTCTAATTTAAGGTATTTTCATCAGAGAAATGCCAAGTCCTGAGCAAAAGGCGGAGGATGCTGGTGCTGCATCTTTTCAGCAAAGGGTTCTGATGGAGCTTGGTCCCTCCTACAGTCGGTCGTGTCCTGTAAACAGGTCTGCTAGCATCCCAGGATACTTTTGTTGGGTATGAAACAGAGGTGTGCAGAAATTCCCTGTGTGTTTTTAGCTACAACGAAATGAATCATAATGGGCTCTCTGTGAGAATTAGAAGTATTTAATCGGTTGGGATTTACTCGGCTTCCATTATAAATAGCATATTAGCCAGCTAGTATCATTACTGGGGTACCATTCTTAAGTGATCAATAAGTTATTGGTTTATATCATACATTCCAATGTAAAACACCAGGTATTTTGGGAAAAATAGGATCTTCATTTTTTTTTTTTTTTTGGCTTATGAACATGGAGAGATTACATCGTTGACCCTATTATGTTTCAAAAAAGTTCATGGAGTTGCCCGTGTTTTGTTTGTTGTCACCTGTTCAAATGGATCTTGGCTGCGAATTTGAGCATATTTACTGCCTATGGGGAAGTTTGCTTAGAACATGGCTGGCTATTTTTTGGGCCTCTTTCTATATTCTGAAAGTCTTGGTTAGTGATGAAAATATATGAACAGGTCACGTGTGAAGAAACAAAGATTTTTTTTAAACTGTGTCTATCAATGACAGTGAGTGTAACATGATTTACAGAAGGAATGAATTTTCTAGATTAGCTTATATCTTCCGGGTGAGTCATTACTTTGATTCTGAAAAGCATCAGAAATAATGATAAAGTTAAGTACTGTTCTGTGGGAATCTAAGTGGATTTTAAATATTGAAATGAGTTTTCTATATTTTTAGACAGTTTATGTAAGAAGTTTCAAGTTAGTATGGGAAATATTGCCAAATATGCTTTATTTGCTTTTCATGAGAATTCAAGTTATCAACCTCTAGAACCGAAAAGCTCCCTTCTGTTAAGACTTGAATATTGAGGACATTTACCAGGCAATGAATGTCCTTAAAAGTAATTTTATATTATAGAGCATTTCACTTTGAAGTCAGTTCTAGAAGACCCGAGGCTGTGGCATTAGGTATGGAAAAGGGAAGGAATTATATCAAAAAGGAAGAAAAAAGAGCTGGCTGAAATTATAACTCTTCAAAGTATAAGTTCGTCCCAAATTCAAAGGTTTGGCAATTCTAGTTTTTACCTTATAATTTGATCTAATATGTCCAAAGCTGCTTGATTATTTAGGTTGTTTGGAGATTTCTTCAGGCTCAGACAGTTCTTATTGCTTTTGCATTTTAGTGATTTTTGAGGTCCTTATAAAGTTGAACGTAGTCTGTTCTCACCTTGGTGGTTTTCTAGAAGACTGTTCAGGTGTTTGATTGAGAAGGTCAGCTTTGGAGAGGGTAGAAAGTTTGTGTGGGAAGGTGAAAAACATTCTGCAGGTGGATGGTGGCGATGCTGCCCAGCAACGTGCACGTGCCTCGTGCCACTGAGCTGTGCACTGAAAAATGGTTAAGATGGTGAATTGTATGTTATGTGTATTTACCACAGTTCAAAAAAAGACCAACTTTGGGATGAATCCTGACTTTCATTTTGTTTGCACTTTGAGTTTTACTTATTTTAGAAATGCTGTATATTCCGTTAACTTACGTATGTTGTAGCTGAATATCTGGAAAAAGACACCCCTGTTTCCAGGTGTTTTTCCCTGTTGTAGAAGTGGTACACCAAATAGAGCTGGCGACGAAGTAGGAGGGGCGACATCAGCCCCTGAGTTTTATGTAGCCCTTCTCTGAATTAAACGTGGCTACTTTTGAAAGACAGACATGTCATTTTCTCTTGCTATTTGATTGCTAGTGACAATTTGGGTTAATGATAGGAAGAGCTAGAGTGACGTCTATAGATTACCTCTGTATGCTGCCTTATTTTTCATGTTTTTCTCAGGAAAACTGAGAGTTGGGCGGATAAAGCATGTTTATGTTGTGAAGGAGAAACGCAGCCAGAGAGCTCCTTTTGCACAAGCACAGACACGGTGCGCGGGCACTTCAGCTGTTTCACGTTTCCATTCTTCCCTTTCCTCGTTTGCGTGACTCCGCCCCCTCTTGTGTCTTGGGTTTGCCCCTTCCTGGGAGGCCCGCTGTGGCCGTCCGTGTGCAACAGGCACCTGCAGTGCAGATCCACCCACGAGGAACAGCTGACGAGAAGGGGACTTGAGTGTATGTCTGGGACTTTGGTGACCGTCTCTGGCTTGAGTCCAGCCCAGTGGTGATTAGGATGGCTGCTGAGATGCGGGCTGTGGGTCCTTCCCGCCTTCACACCCCGCTCTGGGGGAGCCACCTCAGAAAGCCCTCAGAGCCAGGGCAGCGTTCCTGGACATGCCGCTCCTTCAGTGGAGGGCTGGCACCTTGGCATCTGAATCCTGGCTGGCTGGCTGGTCTCTGGTGGGACTCAAGGACACCATCAGTTAAACGAGTCCAAAATGGCGCTCATTCCTGTGTGGTTTAGAACTCTCTTTTGAGCAGTGTCTTCTTCACAAACATCATTTTATCGTGACTGGCTGTTTTCTGGACTAAAGTTGACCGCTCTTTGAGTTTTTACGGGCAGTTTTGTCCTCTAGGCACCAGAGCTCTCCTGTAGTTGCTTTAGTGCTTTTCACTGTTGAGTTGGTGGGAGGAGGAACTTGGATTCCTTGGTGTGACATGTAGCACAGCATAAGTAATTAATCTTTCTCCTGCTCTTCCATGTCCCATAAGATCTGTACATAATTTATGTACAACCAATATTAGGTAACTCATCAGTGGCAGCCTTCCATGAAAGAAAATGCAGCTTATGAAAACATATTTCCCTAACAAGGAGAATCTGAGCGGTGGAGAGGTTGGGAGCTGTCTAGTTCTTGGACGGTCTGGCTTCCTTATCTTGATCGTCAGTGGAGTTCCTTCAGAATTCACGTCATCTGGGAAAATCAAGCTTAGGCAGTGGTGAGCTTAATGAATTCTCTTTCATGTAGGCTGCCCAGTGGGCTGGGATTCTGACTCCAAGCCTGGCTGCCTCACAGCATTTATTCTCTATCAGGAGACAGCCTGTTTGACTGCTAAGAATAAGTCGAAGTTTCAAAGTGAACTGATTTTGCATAAAGCAGCAGCACTTACCTATGCAGACTTTGCTAATAACAGCTGCATCACGAAACCTCACTTAGATTGAGCACGCGGCGGTATTTGATTTTTGAGATACCTTACATCTCTACTTGGCACTGAATGCAAGATGATTGTGAAATAATTCTCATGTAACAAGTGGGGTGGAAAGACTTTAAATATTTTCCATCTATTTTGTGGGACTGATTTTTGTGTATTTGCAAATATGTAATGTGATGTTCACTGAAGACATGGGTGTTACGGCCTCTGATGTTGGGTTCCTACTAGTGACGTGCTCGTCAGAGTTTACAGCCAACTCTCCTGTGCCTGGAGGGAGAGGCGGGTGGGAAGCCCTGAGGTGTGGTGTCTGCCGATTTCTGGGTGTAAATGCTCCCCGTGAAGTTACTGGATGTGGATTCGGGAGGAGTTCTCCCCAGTCACTGTTCTCCCGAGCGGGTGGGAGCTGGGTCCATGTCACCACTGGCTCTTACCTCTCCGTCTGGTGTCTCCCCTGTGGGTTTAATTCAGGGGCTGTGGCAAAGGTGTGCTCTCTCCATGGCAGCAGGTCGTCCTCTTGTGTTTCGGCTAAATAAAATCTTGGATTAAAATTTAATGTTCGTAACAGGGTGTTTAGTTTAAAAAAATCTACGTGGGTTGAGTCAACATTTTTGTCATTTAGATGTGGATGTTGAGTAGATATGCTCTATGACACAAGGTTCGAGAAGCCCACAGGGTGTAGACCTGATTACACGTTATTGACCTGTTCAGTGAGCAGGACTGACATCTGGACAGCCGCTGGGGCCGTGTGCAGGTGGACCTCAGACAGGCAGAGGGGACGTCATCATTGAAATAGTGGGAGGGATGTTGTCTGGTCGTCTAAATCCCTAAGTTTCTGTTGAGCTGAAGGTGTTAAAAAGCTTTTAATTTCCTGATGGACAAATGAAGGAAAATCAGTGTACAAGGTTGCTCTCTGTGCCACAGACCCGTCCACAGAAGTGGCTGCGATAACTGGTAGCAGTAAGAGGTTGGCAGTGGGTGTGTATGTGGAGGTGAAGCTGTTTCCTTAGTTTCATGCCTAACTTGCACGTGATTCCCAAAGATATATAGACGGTGATGTAACCTAGTGTTAAATTTAAGTTCTGACATTAATAGGGACATTTGCACGTGGCATTTTTATAGTGTTTCCGGTTTATAAGGCTCTTTCACATTAATTTTGGCTGGTCCTTCGACTTTCTTGTGAGATAGGCAAGACTGCCCTGTTTTGCTGAGGAGGAAGTGGGTCCAGAGGTCCCTATGACTTTCCGTTGTCACACGGCCGATAAACATTTTGCTGTGACTGAAATACAGCTCTTCACTCTGAGTCAGTACATGATACCATAAGGACCCATAAGAAGTCCTTAATTATCCCAGTGTGACTCTCCTCTGAAATACAGTGCAGAACAGAATGGTACCGACTGGGAATCCCGATGCTGGAGCAAAAGGGAGAAGGAGCCACCAGCACAGTCCCTGGAGCTTCAGGATGGGAGATGGGGGAGCATGTGAGATGGGTTTGTTACCAAAAAGATGCTCAGTGGAAAATTTTCACACATGGGAGGCTTAACTTTTTTCGAAATGTCAGGTAATGGCCTTTTAACATACTGGGTTAAAGATAAGATGTCACTTCTTTGAAAGACCAAATACTTTTAGTAAGTTTCTTTTACCCAGATGCTGGAATTATTTATAATACCCTTTTTCCTTTCCAAAAAGGATCGAGGTTGTGCAAACAGGATGCCATATGATATGATTCATAAACTAAGAATAACAAAGGCATCGCCGAGCCGGGCTTGATGAAGAAAGCGGATCCGTCAGCCGCACAGCTGCTTCTTCTTTAACCCACATCTCAGTGACCCGGTGCCGCCTGGGAGCGGGCAGAGCGTGTGTTCCTGCCTGCCCTCTGCCTGTGGACCAGCTGAAGATAGAAAAAAAAGGGCTTCATTTCATAAACTTAAAATGACCTTATTAGAAAACTAGTTGTGCTATTTAATTACTGCCAGAATGAAAGGTTATGGATCCGTAGTTTTAAGGCCAAACCGTTTTATTCCACGTGGCTGATTAACCCCAAGGGCCGACTTCTAGCCTAGATGGCATCTTTGTGCCAAGTGGAAAAATGTCACCCCTTTGGGAAAGTGAGACCCTAAAGGAAAGCTGGGTGTCAGCCCTGTGCACGCCCAGGCAGGCGCCTTGGGGCAGAGCACAAATCGTACCCCCCCCCGCCCTGGGGCAGGCGACTGTATTTATTTACTTAGGTTGCAGCTCACTGCCCATTTAATGTGGGGACGTGAAGAGGTTCTGTGGACGCTTCTCTGCTGAGAGGCTCCGTGACTAACCCTGGCGTTTGCTCGCACCTGGTTTACTAATACACCAGCACAAATTACTGGGCCCGTCTTGTGTGGCGCAGGTCTCAGGGCTGTGACTTTTCTGTTCCCTGAATGCTGGGTGGACCTAAAACTGGTTCTTGATGCAGATGTTCAGCTTTGTCTGCAGGTCTCGACTTGGGGGGTCGGGCAGGTGCGTCTCGGTCACATCTCCTCATCTTTGCCTCCCACAGTCAGCTGGATGCTGGCCCTCTGACTGGGCATTTAACCAGCAGCAGAGAAGGGACTCCAGGCACCTGGGAGGCTTTGTCCCCCCATGTTCACATTGCTTGGAGCGTTTCAAAAGCCCGTAGAGAGAAACAGGATCTACGGAGGGAGGGGAATGGCCTGAAGTGAGGTCTGTTCCTAAACTGAGAGGGGGCTCTGTGAGTGGACTGTGCCGTCCTGAATGCCTCCTCGTCCCCCGTGGTCATTCAGTGGCCTCAGTGGGATGTCATCAGCCTCCTATGAAACTCACTGCCGGGACGGGACTATTGCTGAGGACCCTGTGGTCCCCTCCCTGCCTGCTGCTTCCCTGGACTTCCTAAACCATGTGACTGATTGCACATTTGCAGTGGCTGCTGGAAGAATAAAGCCACATGTGTGGCCGACTTGTAGTGTCCCGTATCTGTTTATTGCTCTCCTGTCCATCAGTCCACCCGCTCACCCCACAGTGTGTGCCCTCGGCCTGCACTGACCATAGTTCTCTACCCACGTTATCTTATCTGCCCCAATTTTCTCACTCACTTAGTTTGCATTGTTGTAGTGCAAAAACAGCTGAAGGGCATGTATTTTTGTAAGCCACCTTAAATCCTTTCTAGTATAAGACAAGACATGCATTCATTCATACATCCATAAAATCCACAGAAATAAGGGTTGTAACCCAAGCTGTGGTTCATCCTCAAACCCAACCTAGACTTCCAGTCACCCAAACAGAAGAATGAAAGGCCTTAAATCACCCGCCTCTTATTATTCCAGCGTAAAATGTTGATTTCTTAGGGGGGTGGAAGTGGAAATGATAACCTAGCAACAAGGATCTCTGCTTTTTGGTTTGGAGATTCGGTTCTGGAAGTCAGGAATTAAGCTCCTAAAGATTTGCGTTAAGATCAGGGCAGTTCAGCGCCCCTGCACCCCGGGCTCATCTCCCCCGTGAGAACAGGTCCCTGCCGCTGGCCGTCCCCCGGACGGGAAGGGCAGCGTTCTCTCTGGGCTTGTCTGTTGCTGGGAAGACGTGAATTACCGAGGGGAAGGTGTGAGATGCATGAAGCCGTGGTCTCCAGCTTTTTCATGGCTTGTCCTACTTCTGAGTAAAAAAGTAATGAGACACGTAGCATACATTTTCAGGAGTGAAGGGCTGGAAATAGGAAAGCAATTTTAAGTCATCCTCTTTGTCTGTTTTCCCCGCTGAGAACACTTAGGTTTGGAAGTGAGCGTTCTTTCCAAAGCTGCTACTGCAGACAGGTGGTGCACGAGAGTCGAGGGGCAAGCAGAGGGTCGGGGAGCACGAGGCAAGATGTCTCTGGTTTTCCTGACGCGTGCACAACTCTGCTTCTTGGAAGGAGCTCCAGCAACCTCGTCTAAATCCGTTCTGGCTGCCACAGAAACACCACAGACCCAGGGGCTTGAACAGCACACGTTCATTTCTCACGGTGCTGGAGGCTGGGCGTCCAAGATCAAGGTGCCAGCAGATTCGCTTCCTGCTGAGAGCCCGCTTCCTGGCGTGTTGATAACCATCTTCTCAGCCTGTCCTCATGTGACAGGGAGAGAGGTCATCTCTCTGGGGTCTCCTCTTACAAGGGCACTAATCCCATCATAATGGCCCCACCCTCATGCCCTGATCACCTCCCAGAGGCCCCGCCTCCTAACACCATCACATCCAGGGTTAGGGCGTCACCCCGTGAATTTCGGAGGGACGCTGACACACGGTCCACAGCAGCCCTGCTCTAGTCTGCTGTCCGCTTAGATCTAGACAACATGCTGCTCCTCTTTGAAACTGTTACTTCTGGTATTTCAGCTGCCAGAAGGGTGGCTGGGGTCATTGGTTTCAGATGTGTTTCCAAGTGAGAGGAATCCAGTTCCCAGTGAGAGGCGCTTTCCTGCTGGGTGAGGTGGGTTGAAGACGTTCAGAATTCCTTGCCGCTCCCCATGGTGAGCCTGGGGCTGTGCCCCAACCTCTTGAATCGGGCTGGTCTTGGCCTTTGGACTTGCCGTAACTTACAGAAGGATACGGAAATGATACTGTCTTCATTCTGAGCAGGGCCTCTGGGTGGAGCCGTTTAAAGGAGCCTAGAGTAGCCTTCCAGGGCACAAATGACCAGGGGGAGGGAAGGGCCATCCACCACCGGGTGCACGAGTGAAGCCACCTCGCATCTCCCGGCGTTCCCGCTGGCTCGCCTCCACAAGGCAGCCAGGCAGGACCCGCAGATGGACCACCCAGCCCAGCCCCGCCCCCTGACCTGCAGAAGTATGAGCAAACAACTGGTTGTTATTCTAAGCCACTGAGTTTTGGGCTGGTTCGTTATGCATCAATAGATAAGTTTTACGTGAGGAATTAGTAGTAGCCACTGCCGTCCACAGCGAGGCTAGCTGGATGAGTGAAGAGGAAAATCACCGTTTGTCCCCGGTGTGCCAAACACTTGTGCTAGCGCTGCTGACATCCTTCTGAGCCCCTGAACCAGCGAGCCAAGCCCCATGTTACAGAAGGATTTCCCGGGAAACGTCGCTCCTCCCCTTGACTCTGTGTCTTGGTCACGGGACAGCGTCTACAAGGTGCACGTGTTCTTTTGTGAAGCGAAGTTCAGCAAACTGAATAAATACAAATGAAATGGCAGTGTGACCGTATCCTGACTTCTGAGACGTCCCTCCTGGACTCGCAGATGCAGAGACAAATCTCTAGGTCAGTTTTAATCTAAAGCTACGGGTGAGATGGATGACTGCAGATGAGGTATCCGTGCTGCCATTTTGGAGTTCAGGATTTAAAATTGAAATGAATTTTCTGGCATTTCCTAGCTTTTCCAGATCTTGCATCTCAATCTCCTCCGAATTCTGTAAGTATTGTAATTATTGGAAGTTCAAACATTTTAGATTTAAGCCTCCTGTTTTGAAATGTGCTCTGTCATTTGGTGCAGTCGGTTAAGATCCCTTCAAACATGGAGAGTTGGTGACGTTTTGTGAGCTCTCGTAGAAATCAGGGTTTATGACGTTGTCTGATGACCTGCGCCAATAGACGGGCTGTTGTAACGCCCCATCTCAGCTCTTGGCTGTATGCTGATGGTGCATCTTGGTGGCGTGTGAGTCCTTGTGGAAGAGGCGAGATTGGCTTTATCGTGTCTCCAACTCCCGTTGTGTCCATGTGGATCTTGGACAGACGTTTCCGTGGGATTCACTGTAGCCTTTGCCTTGCTGTTTGCGGAACAAAGGACTGGATGGTACCGTGCTCATGCAGTCATGGGGGCTATGGATCTGTTTTCCGGAAGACAATTACGTTAACCACACAGTTGTTCAGTTCAAGTTCCTAACTAAAGAAATATCGTCACATCCTTCTATTTTCTTTCTCTTTATAGCTTTCTAGACAGAGGTTTTTGAGTTAAGGCAAACTAGTTTGAATTGAAGATAAACTGACAATATTTTTTATGAGTTATTGAAAATATCAAAGCATATTTTAAAAACACCTTTAAATCCATCTGTAGTCTAAGCTCTAAAAGCAGTATTTTGAGAGTAAAAATTCTTGATATCTAAAAACGCACTGTTATTTGATATTAAGTTGTCAGGATTTGATATTGTCATTGAAATTGGCTCATGTGTTATCAGGGAATTGTCCAACCATCCTGCCTGAGCTCCCCAGCCAGGGCTCTGGGAATCGTAGACACGGCTACTGACTGTGGTTCCAGAATGAAGCCTGTGTGTGAGGACACTTATGCTTTTCAATGTATTTCAGAGTCTTGGTTCTTGCCCTGAAGAATTGAGTGCTGGCCTGGGGCGTGGGGAGCAGAGGAGGGGAGCTCGCCAAGCCCGCCCGCCGATGAGCAGCCAGGGAGATGCAGTCGTCCATTTACTGTCACCACACTCGGGCTTAGAGTTGGGTTCATCCTGAGAAAGGAGTTCGAGACTTGAGAACCAGAGGCGGCCACATAGGACAAGGCTGGCGGTCTGTGGCTGCTGCCGTGGCTGCAGTCGGTCCTCTGTGCTTAGTTAGCTGTGCCCACGTGTCACACTCTCTGCTCCTCTGTCCTGCGTGAAAGGCCCAGCATTTGGCTGTGGTTTGTCCGGAACGCTTCCTGCCCATCCTCCTCGTCACTGACGGCTTTCCCTTTACTAAGAAGTGGTCTTACAATCAAAATGTCTCTGACCTTGAGGAGCGGTTTTAATAAACCCCCTGCATCCCCATGTCTGTAAGTGGCCTCCGGGGTCCCCAAGACCAAGCCCCCGTTCAGTGACTCACGGGGAGGACCCCGGGACTCAGATTATAGCTGAACTGATGGCTGAGATCTAGTACAGCGAGGGGGCACCCAAGAGAATCAGCAAAGGGCCGAGGCGGAGGAGGGGGCGTCCAGAGCCCACCAGGCGCAGCTTGGGGAGTCCGTCCCCTGGAGCTGCACGGGACAGGCTGATGTCCCAGCAGTGAGTTGTGAGGGCACACGTGGAGCATCATCCACTGGGGAAGCTCCTTAGAGGCCAGCGCCCTGGCTTTTATGGGGAGCTGGTCACGTTGGCCCCCCTGCCGGGCTGGACTAAAATCCCAGACTCCCAGGAGGAAAGCAGGCACTCAGTACAAACCAAAAAAAGTTTGCACAAACTTTTAGGCACAAGGAGCCCCCTTATCAGTTAGAGGGTGGTCCCCAAATGCAGTGTCCACCCGGCCAGGAGCCAGCAGGCCTCTGTCAGGCCACCGTCCCGCACCTGTTACCTGACTCCTTCCAGCACAATAACCGTAAGTAAATCGGCAGCATCTTCCCGAGCCCGTCTATTCGTAAACGCTCTGCTGGGTGCCGTGTGAGCGGGGACTCTGATGGCCACGTGGGCAGCATGCTTTATGCTGAGCATGTTCATAATTAGTGACGTGTCCTGCTCTGACGCCGTCTGGATCACACGCAGGGGGCCGTGGTGTCTGTCCTGGGATACGCTGGGCTTCCTCTTGCACAGCACGGATTTTCTTCCCTCTGTGACTTCCGCCTGATGCAGATTCAATTCGGCTCTCCCTTTTATTTGGGGGCGGGAGGGATGGGGTGGTCAGCGTATCCCTTCTTTGCCTCTCCAGCCACTTTCATCTCTTTCTGTTCCTAAGGGAGCGATCATCCTTTCGTCCATTTTTTCAATAAGCGGTTTTCGGCGTTTCTTGTCCCATTTCTGTAGTGCACACCTTCCTGCGCTCAGAATTGCGCGTGGGTCCCTCCCTTCGTGTCACAGCTGTGTGAGGTGTGCAGGTGTGCGGTGAGGCCCGTCGTGTGAGCGTGTGGTGTGTGTGCCGTCGTGCATGTTTTCATGGGGCCCACCGTGCTTCGTTCCTCCTCTTCACCCGTCCTGGAATAAGGCGCGACCTGCTTTCTCCAGGGTCTCCCAGGAGAGGAGCGAGTGGGATGGTCTTGTCCCAGTGGCTGCCCACCTGGGAGAGGACCCGCGCTGGTCCAGCCTGGTGTTCCGAGCCCCCTCAGCTCCTGTCTGCCGTCCTCCTCGCGGGGGATGTGCCCTTCGGGGGGCCTCCTGCCTGGCCTGTGACATTGCCCGAGTCTGAGCTGGATGGGCCGCCCCCGGGCCCTCCCGCCTCAGCTGTGCTTGTGGACGCCATCCCTCTGGAACCAGGGCGCAGTCTCACCCATCCCGCCCTGCTGGCCCCGCGAGTCTGAGTCCCTAAGAGGATACTGGACCATCCAGGGAGGACGGACAGCTGCTCTCTGACGGGACGTCGGTCCAGTTTTTGGGGTGGACGTGGACTGTAGGATGCATTTCTGAACCAGAGCGAACGCCCGCACGGGACACAGGATTTCATCATGTCCCTTGGGCGGCTGGGCGGGCGGGGTGCTGCCCTTGGGTGTCCAGCGAGGGCCACAGGCATCGGGGTCGGCTGAGGTGGCCCCCAGCTCGTGCGGCCCTGTGTGCAGAGCTGGCTGCGCCCTCTTGTTTCCCTGTGCGTTTCAGCGGCGTCGGGAGAGGCCACGTGAGGGCTGCTGCACAGACGCCTCTGTGCACGAGGAGGCCGCTCGTCTCCGGCTGTTGCTCGTCGCTCCCAGTGTTCTGCCCTGGCTGCTGCGTCACCCGGGAGGCAGGCCCGAACCCCGGTCAGAGGGACCCCGAGGTTCCTCAGGCTGGATTTCATGCTTTGAGATTGAAGACAGTTTTAATATTTGCCCCAAATAAGGTTTTAAAATAATGCCAGGAAGTCATTTTATTTTAAAGATACTCTGCACGAAAGGTAAAAGTTCTTAAGAAATACGGATTTATTTCATCCTTGACGAAAAGGATTATTTATTGGGTTTTGAAAATAAAGACTGTTTCTAAGCACTGCCTAACTATATGGTGCAGGATGATTTCTGTGTGCGTTTGTCTGAGAAGCTGCTATTATCTGCAACCACAAACCACATGTCCGGGGAGTAGTTTTGGTATGTATTTAATACCCTCTCTTTAAATCTGATGAAGCGTCAGATAAAGACAGAGACTGGTTTTTCCAACAAGGGCTTGTTTAGCTGCAATTTTGTTGCTAAACTGGTGTCCAGGTGGAAATGAATCTTGCTGAAAACAGTGATTTATAGCCGCCATTCTCCTGGGTGTGGGTTGGGGCTAATGTGGGGGATCTTGGGGACTGGTACACAAATAACGAAAGGAGGACAAGAAGATGCTTCTTGTGGGAGAATGAAGCCAGATTTGGGAGAGAGCACTGCGCGGTGGGTCAGAACCCGGCTCTGCCACAGGCCGAGGAGATGTCCTTTTATGTGATGATGGCGTGGTCTGTAAAGGGCGAGTCTGATCTTCGTCAGGGTGGCAGGTAGGTTTTCTCCTGTGTGCCAGGCTGGATGGCAGCATTTTTCTGGAGCGACGTGTGGAGAAAGCCTGTGACAGAAGAGTTGCTGTGAGGGACTCGTGACGTCACCAGGGGTGTGGCCTGGGCACTGACACCCACGTGGGCCTCCTCGGGGTCGGGATGCCAGCTTACCAGCTTGGGTGACCCCTCAGCACACGGCATGCGGTGGACAGTCAGGAGAAGCGCTTTTATGTTGAACCGAATTGAACGTGTGCTTCCATCAGATGCCTGGTGCTCTGTTCCTGGAGGCAGGGCACAGGCGGAAGCATAGCTAGTTAGGGGACTGTGGCCTTATGATAATAAATAATAGAGACGGCCAAGGTCTCAGGTTCATTAGCCACGTGTCCCGGTGGTTCAGCAGCTGTGCAGCCGGGAAGAGCGGCTACAAGTGATTTCAGGGTCCGTTCAACAAGCATTAACTTCTAAAGGACCGACCAGTTAAGTGCTCCCAGAATGAATGAACGATGCTGTCGATACTGCTGAGAGTTCAGCAGTTACCCGTCTATATGAAATTATAGCATAAATCGTGTATTGAAGACTATAGAAAAAGAGAGTGTAAATGTGAGAATGTGCACGTTTGGAAGGAGGGATCCATAAAAACATGCCGTAGTTCTCAGTTTACAGGAAGTGTCGGAGTGTTTCCTCTGGGGCCAGTGTTAGTGGGTTTCCTCATGGCCGTCCAAGGAGTTTTATGTTCTGAAGGAGCAGTGACATCGATTCCATCGATCTCATTGCTCCTGGGCACTTCAGGAGGCTGTGAGCATGGAGAGACCACAGATGCTCTCCATCCTCAGGGGCCCCCACGGCTGCAGGCACGACATCCGTGCAGCCACAGGTGCAGCAAGCGATGGGAGCCCCAGAGACACGCCTGGGGGAGCCCGAGTCTGGACACCGCCTGGAGGTGGTCCAGGGGCTTCACAGAGGAGTAGGCTGGCAGTCACTGTTAAGGAGGGGCCGTGGCTGGCCTGGGCAGCGATGTGGATGCGTGATCCTGCAGGGCATCACAGATACCTCGGGTGGTGGACGCTGCCCACTTGTTCCAATTGTTCTTAGTTTCTCACTGACTTCCAGCAGCCTGAAGACCTCAGCCAGCTGTGAGCTTGTGATTATACTGATAATGATGGCTCCAGAGGAGGATGACGGTGAGGCAACTTGGAGGGCTCTGGGTGTGTGTGGGCTTTTATGTGTGGAATGGGCTTACCTTTTTCTTAAACACCTCTCTGGACCAAGGCATGTTGGAGAGGGCAGGGAAGCATGCTGTCCCGGGTGGACGCTGGGAAGAGCTGGCTCTGCTCAGGAATCAGTGAGCTGGGCCACCTCCTCGACGGGTGTAGACAGAGCTCTGTGGGCCCTCCTAGGTTGTCCATGTGGCGGACAGAGTGACTGTGACCTTTGTCCTTTGGGGTGATAGTCAGGGTTTGCCAGAGAAACAGAACAGCAGTATGCGTGTGTGTGTGTGTGTGTGTGTACATATATATAGAGATTGAGGCTTATTATAAGGATTTTGGCTCATGCAACTGTGGGGTCTGAGGAATCTCAGGATCTGAAGCTGGCAAGTCAGAGGCCCAGGAGAGCCGATGGTGTGGTTCGTCTCGAGGCCAGCAGGCTCAAGACCCTGGAAGAGCCGACGTTTCTGTTCCAGTCCAAAGGCGGGAGAAAAGCCCACATCCCAGCTTGAAGGCAGTCAGGCACAGACGTCCCTCTCACTCAGCCTCTTGTTCTATCCAGGCCTTCAACTGATGGGACAAGGCCCGCCCACACTGGGGAGGGCCACCTGCTTTACTCAGTCCACCAATACGAATGTTAATCTCATCCAGAATCACCCTCACAGATACACCCAGAATAGCGTTTGACCAGATATCTGGGCCCTCCTGTGGCCCAGTCACATTGACACAGAAAGTTTACCATCACAAGAGGACACACCTTGAGTGGGTGCCAGGGGGCACAGGTGAACTCACCTGTGAGCTCTGACATCAGGGCTGAGGGTCCTGAGTCAGGAGCCGGAACGCAGCCTGCGAGCAAGACCAGCCCTGGCTTTAGCAGCCGGTGCAGAGGGTCCCGGGCGGGAGCCAGCCAGCCCTTCCTACACACCAGGCGGTGTCCACTCACGGTCAGCTGAGGCCACGCTTCCTGTCCTTTCCAGCGCTGACAGGTCGTATAAACCCACCTATGCCTGACACTGTCTGGAGAGGGGCGGGAGGGGAGGAAATTGGGAGGCCGTGCCCTCAGAGGCACCGGCACCTACAAGGCCTGTTCAAGCACTTGGGTCCAACCATGCTTGCCATCTTGGGGTAGTTTCAGGGTCTTTCTTCCTCCACCTGACAGGGTGGGCTCCCAGATGAATGGGTGAGTTAGGGAAGATGAACACGTTCCCTTCACTCACCGAGTGCCGTGTGTGCGTCTGCGACCCCACAACACGTGGATCATCCTGCCGTCTCTGTAGGACCTCTGAGAGCAGAGGGAACTTGTTGCATATGGACGGGAGAAACTGAGGCTCTGAGCTGCCCTGACCTGCCACGGGCTCCTGCTTCTGCCAAAAGCATCCTGGGGAGATCCCAGGGCTCCGGGAAGGAGGGGAGGGGCGTCTGTACTCGTGTGGTCTCGCTGTAAGCCCACCTCGGCAGGAAGGAACCTGGAAGTCAGAGAAAGGCTGCTGTGGAGGAAGGAGCTGTCCTCTGGGGTGTAGGCGGGCCCCACCTCGAGGAGGCCCTGGGCTCAGCTGGCCAGGCCGGTGTGTTAACCTCGACTTTTGCTGTCTGTTTCTGATGCTGTGATCAGGGGCTGTGGAGCCGGGAGGGGCCCTGCCCCTGGGGCTACCCAGCTCCAGGGGTGGCGAGTGACTGGTCCGAGAGGCACCTTTCAAACACAAACCAGCAGATCCAGAGCCCGCACCCCAGCCCCTGCCCCTGGGGGCCCTCACACCCAGAGCTGCTCCCTGCCTGTCACCCAGGCCAGGAACCAGACCACCAGGGGCGGCCCCTGAGCCCCAGAGCTGCTGGAGTTGTTCACACCAGCCGTTCCTGAGCCTGCTCACCCTGCCTCGACCGTTGCTTCCAAGGAAACCACACTGAAGGCTCCTGTCCCATTTCCCCTTTTCCTCTGCCCCCTGACCCACCCGGTGCTTCCTCGTGTGGCCCCCGTGGCCTGCCCTGCCTCCTGTTTCTTGGTGTCTGTGGGTGTAACCTTCCTTCAGGCAGTCATCTCTGTGTCCGTGTGTCTTGTTGCATCTGTTTAGACAAATCCCGGGCCCCCTTCAAACAAGCAGAATTGGCCCCACGCGCTCCCAGCTCCAGGTGGGCTCTGCGCCTCCGCAGAGAGCAGGTGCCGCTGGGGGGTGGGCAGGTGGCGCGAGCTGAGCAGGTGCGCGCAGCAGCTGGGGCGGCGGGAGGGGCGGGCGGCGGCTCTGCCTGGCGGTCACATTCAGTCAGTCGTGGAGGAAGAACCAGAACGCTGTGCGTGGGCAAGGCCGGAACCGAAACGGAGCATCCGTAAGGGCTCACCCTCCTCCAGCCGGGACTCGGGTTGCGGGTCGCGTAATAATCCCGGGTGAGGCTCCCAGACGTGGCGAGGGAGTCCTGGACACGGTCCCTTCTGAAAAGAAGCAAATGCGGTTGAATTGGGGGGGTGGGATGCCGTGGGGAAAGTGTTCTCTTCAAACCGAGTGAAAAAGAAGGGGGTCCTGGAGGAGGGTGTGCCGCGTGAGAGGGAGAGAGGCTTGGACAGACGCCCCGAGGGGCAGTCCGCACAGACAGAGCAAGTGCTGGCCGAGCGGCCGCCCCCAGCGGCAGGATGGCAAACACCTCGAAACCAGTGGATGATCAATTGATCGATCGTGTTAAAGGTAAAGCCAGTGAAGATGTGTCAAAGCACCAAGTGTTCAGGAGGACCCTCACACGGGGACACGGCACCATTCACAGAACGTTAGCTATGGGAAATCTGCCCACGGAAGTTAATAGTGAACGTGAGAGTTTGTTGAAGCTTCTGCAGCGAATATTTTCTTACTTGAATGTGTTGATTGAGTGACTAAAACTTACCGTGTCCCTAGCACTTGGTGGGGGGGGGGTCAAGAACTGTCCTCTTCCGCCAGGTTCTTAAAGTCTCCTTGATGCATAAAGTGCGCACTTAGGGGGCGTTGTGAACAGGACAGAGGCAGCCCCATCAGGGCTGCATTTTAAGCGAGTGGCCGGTTTTGAGGAACTTTATGTGCAAAGTCCTGCAGGGGGATCCGTGGCCCAGAGAACATACTTCACCTCCTCGTTATAAGTGAGGCATAAGTGTAACCATCCTGTTCTTAGCAGGAGTGGTGGGCCGACACGCTGAGAGGAGGGCGTGGGGAAACTGCAGCCCGTCACGCAGGCTTTCTGTGACGAACGCTCCGGGGAGGGTGCTGACTTCCCAAGTGTGGGGACAGCAGGGGTGTTGGGAGCACGAGGTTTCGGGTTTGGAGATGTTGTGACTCTTGGCACTTCTTAGAAGTCCCCCAAGAAATAGACAATGAGGAAAGTAAGGCAGAGTCTGGAGAGTTTGAGAGGAGCTGAGCAGGGTGCGAAAGCCACCAGGCGGAGCCAGAGGGCAGCCAGGCTTGTAAGGTGCCTCTGGGACGTGTTCGAATATGTCAGCGTAACTCAGGAGGGGTGGGTCAGCCGGGAAGGGCTGTGGTCAGCCACAGAACCCCGGACACGAGCCGCAGAGGCCGACAGGGGCAGTGCCCGGGTCTGAGGGTCCTATGGTCCCTCCAGGGGGGACGATGGGCTTGAGGCCAACCACCTGGTGTGATCCTGGTTCCTGGATTATCTGTAACGCTGCCGAGGGCCCGTGCTCCTGAGTGTTTGTGCTCGCGCGCTCTCTCTCTCTCTCATCTTCGTAACGTTCACCAGGTAACCTCCTAACGGGTCCAGCTGCAGGATGTTGGGTGCTGGTGATCAGGGCTGTGGGTATTTGGGTCTCTGTGAGAGTCATTTCTTGTGGTAAAGCGAAGGAATCCGTGTTTGGATCTCAGATCCATTGGAGAATCATGGGCATTTCAAAGCCCACACTGTGGTCTCAGGACGGCCCGGGGGTCCTTGAGCAGAGGTCAGGTCTGCTTGAACATATCACACCTCCAGATTTCTCTCTTACTCTCTCCCGAGGTTGGGGGCCATTCGGAGGTTGGGTGTGCGTCTGCTAGGAAGTATACTACTATGTAACTAGGGGTCGTGCACATTTATAATAAGTCTTTGGCTGGCTCCGTTTAAGACAGTCTTCATGGGAGAGAAGCAAAGAGCCACCTGAGCCAGGTGTGCAGACGCTCATCCGTTCTGATGGTGATAACGGAGGGTGACGTTGGGGTAACTGGGTCCTATTCTCCTGTGACAGGGCTGTCTGCAAAGTGTGGGATACATCCAGAAAGCAGCATGAGACTTTCCACTTGGAGGCATTAAAAAAAAAAAAACCCCAAACCAAGAGAAGTTGTTGGTGCTAAGGCTCGAAAAGCATCCCTGTTGTCTCTTTCTCCCCTGGTGTCTCGTGCATTTGTGGAATAGAATGGATGAGGAGCCGGAAGCCCTGAGCCCGTCAGTGGGTTTCCCATTAGCACACGGGGCAGCAGCTAGGGTGGGGCCAGGGGTCTGGCCACACGCTCTTTGCCTTGAACCCACCCTTCAGATGTGTCTGGAAGCAAGAAGGCCCCTTTCCTCTCATGAAAACCCATAGGTGTCGTTCAAACGTTTGGCCGGCTTGACTGGGACCATCTGATGACTGGAGGCTGTGTCTAAGCAGAGGGGAAGGAGCACATTGATCTGGGCCTCCAGGATTTAGGCTCCAAGTAGTCTCCACTCTCACTCGAATTACCGGGAAAGGACGTGTGGGTGTCAGCCTAATTGGAAAGCACTGAGCACCACAGAATTTCCTGTTGTCTCTGTGGCTTTGTTTTCTCATCTCAGAAATTTGTCATTTTTTTCCTTCTATTGCAATTCTGGTTTTCCATGTTATGCTCCAAGAAGGAATGAATTGGCCTGCGCTTGCGTCCTGATTTTACTGTGTTTCAGTCGGAGACAGGCCGCCCTCATGTATTTGCGTGGGGTCGAAGGCTGAGAATTCTGAATCACACATGAGAACGCTGGTACCTTCTTTTTACAGCATTTACAGGAGTAACTGTGAAACTAAAGCCACACCACCCCTGGCCTTCCTAGAGGACGGAAAGACGGCAGAGGCCAGTGCCTTCTGCGGTCTGCCACGTGTTTACTGAGTTCGTACCGTGCTCCGTGGAGTCTGCTGGTTACCATATGTGTGAAGGCGGATGAGGTGTTGTCTCTGCTTTGGGGGAAATCGTAGAGTGTTAGGGAGAGGGCTGCATGAAAGCTAGCTGCTGCGCTAGCCATGTGCACCCAGAGCTCTGGGCACACAGGAGCACATGCTCACGCTGCCGCGGGAGCCAGAGAGCGAGCGGACCTCTGCGGACAGGGTTTGCGGGGACACTGTGAAGCCAAGTCCTACACGAGGAGACAGCCAGGCAAACGTGGGGGTTCTGGGTCATGGAGGAAGGGTGGGCAAGGGCATGGAGACGTGAGAGCAGAGCAGAGCATTCGGGCCCGACTGTCCCCAAGTGCAGGGGGAAGACAGAGGCCCACGATGACGCAGGAGGAGAGGCCCAGAGCGGGCGCCCGTGTGTGTAGGAACAGAGGCCTCGTGAGGATCTGGGGCTGTCGAGACCTGCACGCTTCCCGCTGTCTCTGAGAGCCATTCGGGGAAACAGAGATGAGTCTGAGCATAAATTAAACCCAGAAGCTGTGGCAGAGAGATGGTCCTATTCATTGTAAAACAAGGGCGCTCAGCTGTATGTCCAGCGGGTTATGTAACGGCAGGGAGAGGATCTTACTCACGGGAACTGCACTGACTAGGCGGATTTTGAGGAGTGATTGTGGAGAGGGAGATGAGAGGGGAATGAAAGGGAGCGTGGGCTGCGTTGGTGGGAGGGTGGGAGCCTTCTGAGGCTCCTTAACTGGCAAAGACTCCAACATCACAGAATCCTCTTGTGAAAGGATGTCAGGGCGGCGGGTGGTTAAGGAGGGGAATTTTTGCAGCAGAACAGAAACGTGTGTGTGTGAAATACACACGAGAAGGAAGCCCCTGAAACACCGGGATTGGGGAGATGGCCCTGGACCACTGGGACAGGCTGACCCCATCTCTGAGGGTGGAGGGCCGTGTGCAGCTGACACTTCTGCAAAATGGTACCCGGTTATATCCACAGCCTGGGGTCTCTGGGGACTCAGCCGCACCAAGAGACGGGAGAAAGCAGGGCGTTCCACAGGAGCTTGAGGAGGGTCCCCCATGGCTCTCCTGCTGCTGCGAAAAGAATCAAGAACATCTTGTGATTTCTTTTCAAATCCCCAGGCTTCCCGGAGCTGCTGGGCTCCTGACACTTCTATTAAGGATCCAGATGTTTCTGCTGCTTCTAAAAATGCTCCTCCTGCAGTTAGAACTCAGACCCGTGTCCCCTGTCAGGCTGTCACCCAGCTTCCTCGCTTCCATTTGTTTTCATTCCCTCCCTGACACCTTCTACCTCCCGGTTTATTGAATTTCTGATTAAATGCCGTACCTGTAGTCACCGCCCCTCTGGAGGTGCTGACACTCGTGGCGTGTGGATATGGGAGAAATGACCCCACTTGGCATTTTTTTCCTTTACAAATCTTTATAATCCTGCTATACGTTGACTTCTGTTTTTTATGAATCTTGATTAAATGAGATAACGTATATAAAAACCTAAAATGTCACTTCTCTACTCCAGCTGCTCACCATTTTAAGACAGTGAGTCCATTCACCAGAATCCCTTTGGCTGATCTTCTCAAAGAGAAAAATTGAGGCGTTGTGTTTGGTCTCTGTGGGTGGAAATCGGGGGATATCTAGCTTGCACGTATTTTATTTTGTAATCTTTCTTTTATTTGAGGAACGTTCTCTTATCAGAAGTGCCTTCTAGGAAATATTTTAGCAAAAACTTGCATTCCGAGGCCCCCACTCGTCCTTCCCGTGGACGCGCGCCGTGGGCAGGAGAGCGAGTCTCCTCGATTTTTCTCTGTTGACAGGCCCACCCCACCTGTGGTTCTCAGACACCTTAGGGACCAAATTAGATAAACAGCTTCCAGGCGAGACCACCATGTGCATTCTGGGATGGAAAGGCTGGTGGGGGGGGGTCCCCCAAGGTCGTCATCTTGGACTTTCATACACTTTACTGCAGGGGCTTTCACACATGGTTCCTTTCTTGAGATTTTTAAAAGGATGATTCTTCAGTAGAGAGAAAGAAAAACTGAGAAATGGTTCCAGGTGAAAGAAAACCTGAGATACGACAAATAAATGCACCCGGTAATCTTGTACTAGAAATTTATTTTATTGTCTAAAAAACACAGAGTGGAACAATTGACAAAGTTTGAATAGGGTCTGTGAATGAAACAGTAGTATTACCTTGGTTTTATTTCCTGATTTTTACAGTTGTCCTGTGATCAGAACAAAAATACCCTTGGTTTAGGAAACACACAATGAGTTATAAAGGGCTGTTATGTCTGCAATATCGTCTCAAGTGGTTCAGAAAAAAATTATGTGAAAAGCAGAGAAAGAATGGTAAGCGTGGTAAAATGTCAGCGTTTGGGGCACCCCGGTGAAGGGTATGTGGGAATGCCCTGTACTGTTTTTGCAACTTGTCTGTATGTCTGGAATTATTTCAAAATTAAAAGGTAAAAAAAATTTTTGAAGTTGAAGAAAATGTTGGTAGCCAGTAGAATGAAAGAAAATCAATCAACATTTTGAGTTCTTTGTTCAAAACAGCTTTTCTTCCTGATCTTTCTGCAGGGTCTTAGTCCGTTTTGGGGAGGGATAGAGAATACTGGAAAGAATACGGCTGAGGGTCCCCTGCAAGGGGAAGGGAGGGGTTAACATTTTCGTTGAGTTCCTGTTTTCTAGACTCCCAGGGTGTCTACCAAGATTGTCCACTTTAATTCTTGCTGAAGCCCAGTGGGGTGGGGACACGGTCCCCTTTCTTCGGAGGAGGAAGCTGTGGCTCGCAGGGCTGGTTGGCACATGATCAGAAACTGAGTAGTCGCTTGTGGTCCAGATTCAGGTCCTTCTGGTGTTGAAGAATTTTCACCGTGTCCTGTTGCTTCCTTGGCCTTCAAGTACACATCCTTGTGATCCCTGTGCTTTCGTGGGTCCTCAGTCCTGCGTGGGTGCCATCGCTGGCCACGACTCGGGGGTGGAGGGAAGGAGAAGCCGTATGTGGCTTGTGTCATGGTTATTCATCCTCCTCATCCCCTTGGCTGGAATGGTGGCCCGTTTGAATGGATCTAGTTAGCGCTCCATTGAGTGGGGGCTGCTTGAGATCAGCCACCTCATCGTGTCTTCCCTTGATTTCTGACCGTCTGCTGCTTGGAGTTACTTTGACTCAGCCATGCAGCCAACAAGGCAGGGGAGGGAGTGAGTGCTCAGATGAGTTTGAGGGATGTTGGGCGCCCCGGCTATTTGTGACTTAGGGCAACCGAGAATAGAGACGAGTGAGCGAGCGAGCGCTGGGAGCAGATGTTCTGAATCAAGGGAGCCATCATCACTTCACACTTATTCATAATTACACACGGGAGCTCGGTGTGGATCAGAGCAACGTGTGTCAGCTCTCAGGAGGCGCTGAACGCTTGGGGAGCAAGAGCACCCACCTTGTCCTCAGTTTGAGGCTATTTATGGATAAATGAGGACAACCAGTCCGACGCACAGGTGTCTCCCTGGTACAGAAGCGAAGAGTGATCTTCTGTCTCGGGAGGACCCTCCTGCCCCGAGCCGGGCCAGCTTCCCTCTCTGAAGTCTAGAGTTTTCAACATTTTTAGACTCACCTTTTTAAGCTTTCTCTCCAACATTTCCAAATCGTTTTTAGTATGAGAATCTGTAAGAAGGTGTATTTACTTGACTTCTGTTAACCGGGGCAAGGGTTTCCTCACGTGTGCCCCTGTGCTGCTCCAGTGCGACAGTCACCCTGCCCTCGTGGAGGCGGACTCTGCATTCCCGCGGGTGCGCGAGGCGGACACGTGCCTCCCTGGGGCGTTTGCAGATGGCTTTGTCTCTGAGCCGCTCCCTGCCTGGAGGTGTGGGGTCTGCCCTCCTGCTCTGGGTCTGGGACTCTGAGGTGTCACGCGAGGATGGCTTTGCATGGAGGTCTCGCTGACAGAGTCACCTGTGACTGAGGCTTCGTCATGCACTTTGCTTTAGAAAAGTCTCGCGTCTCTGAACTCTTGCTCTGCCGACTAGCGCGGCAGCCGCCAGCCACGTACGGCTCCCGAGCTCTCAACACGCGCTTGGTCCACTTGAGAGGGGCTCTCCGTGTAAAACACACACCACGCTTTGAAGACTAAGTATGAAAAAACGTAAAGTACTCAGTATTTCTTATGTTGATTGCATGTTGGAATGACGATATTTTAGATATACTGGATTAAATGAAATATATTAAGAGAAATCTCATCTCTTTTTTTCCTTTTTAAATGTGGCTACTGAAACATCAAGATGCTCCGCGTGGCTCACGTTGTGCTTCTGTTGGACGGTGTGGCTCTCTGGTGGTTTGTAGACTGTTTCAGCCCATCACATGTTTTAGCGCTCGCTCTGATTCTGCGGTGCCGCTCCGGAGCTGATCATTTCTAAGTGTGTATCTTCAAAAGAATTTTATATTCTGTGAGCCCAGGAACCGTATTTTCTATCCCACTTTTATACCTTCCCCCAAAGCAGCGTGTTCTCACTTGCTGGACGCCATTCTGGGTTAGCTTTTTTTAAAAGCAAGGACAAGCTTTGTGTGCTTTTCTGTGTTATGTAAACATGTCTATAAATCATCGTTCGTTTTAGCCTAATGAAAATAGGAGGGCTGCATGAGAGCGGAGAGCATTTTAAAAATTATTTCTAGTAAATTAGGAACATTTTAAGAAGCAGAGTGGGAAGTTTATAACAAGGACCCAGGACTGTGTGGAGAACTGTCTACACCCCAGGGGAAATCAGCTAATGGACTCTGTTGAGGCTGAAGCAGGTGCGTGAGGCGCTGCCAGCGTGTTCTGACTGAGAGGAGTGGAGGCCCCGTCCGTGCACGGCTGGGATTTGTGGCGTGTTACAGGAGCGGGCTGTGAGGGAGATGAGGCCTCAAGTGCAGGACTCGATGCGCAGTGGGCAGAGAATGGAGGGTCGGATACAGCCAGAGTGACCGTCTTCTGTCGGGAGACTCCTCGGAGAACATTCCTTCTCCAGGGGCCGTGCGCGTCGTCCTAAGAACTTACCAGCTCGGAAGGGAGAGGCGCCGGCCCACCTCTGTCGTTCACACACCCAGCCCTGGCCGGGGGCTACGTGCAGTGTCATCACAGAAATACTCCTGGAGTGTTGAGCACTCAGGGAACAGCATGGTGGTGGGAGGGGAGCTGGTGTTTAAAGGAGGATTTTGCTGACTCCCGGGAAAGAGGGGGAGAGAGAACATTTCATCAACTTTTCCCCAGATTTTTCCACAAAATGGTCCTGACCAGGGGACAGTTTCCAGCGGTGTCTGCGAGGGTTCCAGTCGTCATTCTCAGCATCTCGGGCCACTTTAACCAAGCATCTCACATTTTCACATGGTGCCGCTGTGCGATCGATGCTGCCCTTTCTAAATGCCTGGACTTATTTTTAAATTTTCCGCAGGCTGTGGAGCTGGTAGTCAGGCTTCTGTGACTCTGTGGTGAAGGCATTCTCTGTGGATGTCCCCAAATGTCCATGCACACGGGCAGACATTTGGGGTGCCTCTACCGTTGTGTTCCTGTTAAGACCTTCTCTTAAGAATGTTCTTCCAGCCTTTCATGACTGGCCTGAGGTTGGTGCTTCTGTTTTCTTGCAAAACGTGTTACTACTTGTCAAGGTTCTCGGTTTATTGGGTCAGCTGTCAAATGTAGATAAAGTAAACTTTTCTTCTCATCACTTTGAGGAACATCTCCGCTGTGTGTGCTGAACACAGGTGCATTTGTTATTGGCCAATACACAGTTTTGTACGTTACCTCTAGGTGTTATCACAATAGTGTGCATATTCTTTATTATTCACTAAAAAACATGCGCCTATTTAAACAAAGCCGTATGAGGTGAGAACAAAAATGTTGTTTAAGTCTTCCGTCATCTTTTTAATTTAAAAATCTGGTCTAATTATCGTTCATTTTCTCAACAACACTTTTCTCCATGACTACATAAGGGATGCCAGTTAATATAGCCTTTCAGAATGTCACACGCGTTAGGAAGCCCCAGCACCCTGTGGGAGGGCGGCCGGCTCCTCTCACAGCAGAGGTGTGTGTGGTGAGGGTCTTCTATGGTGTTTCCGGGGTGGGGAGCCCAGGGAAGGCAGGACTCTCACCCCCATTCACGCACTGCGTGAACCCCTCAAGGGGGGGTCTGGGGCATCTCAGTGGGGACAGACTCTTCTCCTCCCTCCCCATGATGAAGGGACCGTGTTCTGTCTGGCTCTTACGCCGTGTGACTTAGGGGCATCTTTTCACCGTCCAGGTGTCCGATTCCTCTTGCAGAAGGTGGGGAGGTTAGACCAGCCAGCCTCCCAGGCCCTTCCAGGTCTGACGCTCGGTGTCAGTGACTCTGTGATTAGATTACAGGTGGTTGGGGGTGTGAAGGACAAATGTGCTGATCCCAGCTTTTCTGCAGCATTTACTCAGGGTGACACTGAGGGCATCTTAGTATTCTCTACTCTCAAATTTGGACCCCTTTTATCCTTTGCATTCTGGATGACCGTTCCTCCAACAGCATCTACTGGAGGCCTACTTTGTGCCATGAGTTGGGAGAGGCATGGCCCTCCTCTCTCGGTGCATGGAATACGCACCATGTGGCTGTTTCCAGTGTGAGCCTGCGGACGCCAGGAAGCTCCGTGACGTGGCCCAGTTTATGTTAAGTCGATCAGCTTCATCTAAGTGACAGTGGCACTCTATCTTCTGTTCAGTAGACTGATTTTTCTGCATTTTCTTCTCAAAGAATATTGTAAAATTGAGCAACTACCTTTGTTTCATTCTACTTTGTAGGAAAGTGCAAAGTAGATTGCAGTTTGGACCAGCATGAGGCACAGATGCTAAAAGCAGCGTCTGCTTGGTCTTGGGAGCAACTGGATGAGATGAGAGAGAAGGAGCTGTGTGCTTGTGCAGAGCTCAGCTCATGTTAATACACCTGCGCTGAGTTAATTATGTGACTTGTGCTGTTCCAGCAGCCGGGAAGGCAGGGATGGACGGGGCTTCTGCTTCAGAGCTCAGAGTCCGTCGGGGAGACAGACGTAAGCAGTTCGTGAAGCGCGATGAGCCCGTCTGGTAGGAGGACGTGGCTGTGCAAGGATGGCGTGATGGCTTCTGCTTGGCACAGGCGAGGGGGCTTTCCCCGAGAGGATCCAGCATGTTTGAGGATGAGTGAAAGTCCTCTCGGGGACAAGTGGGAGGGGAGAAGGTGAGTGTGGACAGAAGAAACAGTTCACGCAGAGGCCTGAAATCTAAAGCAAGATGTAGCAGAAAGGAAATCACTGTGGATTGCGCGGTGGGGCAGGGTCTGTCGGCTGGAACTGGATCTATCCCAGAGGGCCTTGGACCCTACAGGCTGCCTTTCCTACTAAGTCAGCGGGCTGTGAGGAAGGAGCTTGGACCGCTGGTGCACCTGGTCTGGCTCAGAAGCTACATGCCTGGCTTTGGGATGGCCCCAGGGCTGAGGCCGTGGGTCTGTCCTGCCTTTATCTCATTGGGCCTCAGGCCCCTGGGGCTCTCAGAGGAGAAGGGCCCTGTGTGGCCTCTGTGTGCATAAGCACAAGCTGCCGCAGAGGCCAGAGGAAGAGCCAGGCCCTGCTCTCCTCCCATCTCTGGAGGCCAAGGACAGGATTTACAAGACGTGAAAGGAAACGCAGTGGAAACGCACCTCAGATGCAGAGGAAAAGTGTGAAACAGGGCAGAAGCAAAGGACATTTGTCCTGAGAAAATAAAATACTTCTAGTCAGAAACCTCCGAAGTTAACCTGTGAAGAAGCAACAGAACATCCAGTGTCAGGACTGCAGAGAGGAAGACCGAGACCGACCCTGCGATAAACACAGTGCTGGCGACAGACCAGGGGGCTTTGCCAAGGGGGTCCCAGTGTGATGGCGTCTGAGCATCACGGCTGCTAATATGTGCACTGATTTATGAGCGGACACACTCGCCAGGCCCCTTAACGACCAATAAAAGAAAGCCAGGGATGTAGGGGAATCGCGATCTTCGTCTTTAAAATTAAAAATGCCTTTGGCTGGTATTAAAGCAATAAGAATGCTTAGAATTTAAATGAAGGTGCAAGAGCGTGCAAAGACCAGGGGACTTGGAGCCTGAAGACCGGGCTTAGTGTTTGAGTTTTGCTACTTATTTTATGACTCTTTTGACATTTACTTAAATTCTCTGAGTTTTCATTTCACCTTTAAAGTTAGGGTAATAATAATGGCCACATCTAAAGATAGTTGAGTGACATGAATGGGAAACACCTGTAAAACCCTTTGTGCTGTACGGTGCTGCTTGGGGCCCTGTGGGGTCCAGGAGCCGGGGACAGAAACAGAACGTGAAGGAACTAGTGTTTCACACCAGGTGGCCTGTGCGGTTTTGCTCTGGGTAGGATGTTCCCTCACATAGCTCAGGTTCCTGATGGACAATGTGGAAGGCTTGGCCATTGGTCTCTGAGCTGCCCTTCAGGGTCTAATGTTCTGTCATCTCTGCAGTATGTGCTGTATGCATGCAGCACACATATGCACCATGCACTATGCAGTATAGAGCACGTACATGGACCATGCACATGTATGTACTATACAGTATAGAGCGCATATGTGCATGTGTACACACTATGAAGTATATAGTATATATACACATTATGCAGTCTGTAACACACATGCACTTTGCAGTGTATAGCACATATATGCACACACATGCACTATGCAGTGTAT
>NC_060288.1:37683365-37765712 GCF_021613505.1 Equus quagga | reverse complement strand
CTAGCACATATATTTGCAATATGCAGTGTCTAGCACATATATGCACACACATGCGCTATGCAGTGTCTAGCACATATATGCACACACGTGCACTAAGCAGTGTATAGCATATATAGCATATGGCACACAAAGTTGGTGGTGGTGTCGGTAGATACCTAATAATGATGGAAACAGATGCTTTTATACCATCAGATAACATCAGCATCAGATCTCCAGTCCGATGGATATTCTCACAGTCTCGGGTGGACCACTGTTAGGAGGAGCTTCGTGAGCCTTTGATGAAATCGGGGACACATCCTTGTTTTTAAAATAATTTTCAGAAAATCACTATTGAATGTGAAATGCTAAGAGGTTGCTGTCTATGTGAGCCCTGTTTTCAACAGGAGCTAGTTATGCTGTAAAGGAGAGAAAATGCTAATGAAAATAATGGACGTATTAAGTCGCTGTTTTGTGCTTTTTAAGAGATGTGACTTTAGAATCAAACCTGGATTAAGATCCAACTTTTAGCCGTGAGAGGCTGCCACCTCTCTGACTCTGTTTTTTTCAATTAAATAAATGGAATAATTGTAACTATCACATTATGTAGCCTTGCCACATATTAGGTGCCGCGCAGACTGCTCTCCAGGCGTAAGCTCTTTAAACCTTACAACACACCCTGGGGAGAGCTGCCCATTTTACCCCATTGGTAGGTGAGGGAGTCTGTGGGGCTCGGAGATGAGGAGAGCTTAGTAACTTTCTGCAGGTGGCCTGCAGCCAGTAGGAGTGAGGGCTGGACCTGCACTGTGGAGCCTGGCTGCAGAACAGAAGGGCAGTGCAAATCTGGTGTGAGCTGCGTGTCATTTTAAAATAGCTAGTGGTCATATCAAAGGGGAAAGAAGGTGAAATTTAATTTTAATGTTGCAGGTTATTTATCCTAATGTACCCAGAATATCATTTCAAATGTGTATGGGGGTCCCCAAGACCACCGCCGGGTTCCACAATGTACCAGGAGGACTGCGAGGGCTTGGCATCCAGTCCTGCTCAGGACGATGATTTGTCACAGCGCAAGGACAGGAAGTGCTTTGAGCAAAGAGAGAGTGTGTGGGGAGGAGTCCGAGGAAACAGGACAACAGGACGGCTTCCAGAGCCCCCTCTCCATGGAGTCATTAATTAACCTCGATGGTTAATTCCTCCCGCAGTGAGTTGTGACCGACACGTGAGGGAAGGAGAGTCGGGCCATGGAAAGACAAGCGCCAGTCAGCAGTGGCAAGGTGTCCCCCGGGGGCTCGAGAGGCCCGTCTGTCAGGAACAGTCCCAGGGGAGTGCCCTCCCCCGTGCCCGACTCTGAGGTGTGCAGGAACCACATTAGGGTTTCAGTCGTCTCTGTGTCAGAGCAGTGGAGCTGATCAGCAGTGTGGTGCCCGATGGCCCCGTCAGGAAACAAACCCTTTCCTATGGGCACCTGTACATGACCCATGCCATCCAGCCAGCGTCCTTGGTGTTTTCATAGCTTATAGCCCCACAGAACAGTGTCCTGAATCTCTTCTCTAGGTCCTGAGTGTGAGTTGTGTTCACTGAGCAGAGCGATTTTGCCTGATTTTGGTTCAGTATAGTGGGTGTTGGGATGGCAACAGCTGACAGCAGACACTGTCCAGTTTTAGCTTAGAGTGAGGTCTGAGCAGCTAGGATCTGCAAATCCAGGATTAAAAAAAAAGCCAGTGGCTTTTCTCGGGAGGCAGCAAAGCTGCGATGTGGCTGGACATCATGTTAGTCCAAGAGACAAGCCAGGCTTTGCTAAACCCTTTTGTTTTATGAGTCTTAGGGTCTAAATGACCCACTCAAAAATACACACATCTGGCTGGAAAATCATCAGCCTCTGGGGGTAGATATCTGATTTCACGAGGGCTCGTTAGCAAACTCAAAGTTGCTTTGGAGAACATCTCCAAAACTGGGTCTCAGACTGGAGATCGCCTCTTTTCCTGTTGTCTCCCTTTCCCACAAGCTCTTATAGGAAAAAAGTGATAGTAACTTTCATCCGTTGTGAGATGTGGTCTATTTCTAATATTCAAAGTGTTTCAATTCCAACTGGCCACCAGTGGCGAAAAGCGAGAAGTCGTTCCCGTCAGCAATTTATTCTTTTCGCCAGTTTCCTTGATTGGGATGGTCCCTCTAGCATTTATGAAATTGTAAGCATATGACATTTTACATGAGTTTTTATCATATATTCTGATGCTATAGCCACAAAATACATTTTTCAACCCTCCCCCTTTCTTATTGAAAGTTTGCCTAAATCCCCAGCATTAAATTCAGCATTTACAGGGTCAACATTACAGCTGCCTGGAGGTCGTGGCTGGGAAGCGAGCTGGGGCCGCTGCTGCCTCAGCTGGTGTGTTTTCTCTCCCTCTTCTTGTTCTGGATTTTCTAAAGCTTTGCTCCAGCCTCTGCCCTGATTTAACCTTTATTCCTCCCACATTGAGGAGAGTGACACAAACTTTTAATAATTTTTGGTATGTCCAAAGCTCACCTTAGGAATGTTTGGGGTTTTTCTCTTCGCGCCTGGAGGAGAGAATAAAAAAAACCCCAAAGGCATCTCCTGGGCTGTAGTCTTCCCCTTCCATTAGCCAGAACAGCCAGAAACCATCTGAGGATCCGGAGAACCAGCTCTCCTGCGGTTGGACCTACCATTTTTAAATTTCATAGGTAACTTTTGCCTCTCAGACAACTCAGCTGCTTTCTCACCATGGATGACTCAGGAGCCAACCAGGCATCAAAGTTAGTCATCTCCCACCCCTCCATCCTTCCTTTTCCAAACAACCCTTCACCATGTTTCAGTGAGCCAGCATCTGGCTAGCAAATCCCAATTCCAGCACCAGCTGCCTCAGGGTCCCGAAGACCAACCCCATTTCGGTGATTTTCCAGAAGGACTCACAGGACGCGGCATGCAGTCCTAATCACAGATGAGATTTATTACAGCAGAAGGATGCACAGTAAAATCAGCAAAGAAAAAAGGCTCATGGGGCAAAGTCTGGAAGAGACCAGGTGCAGTTTTCCGAGAGCCTCTCCCAGTGCAGTCGCACAGGCCACGTCTAATCCGTCCACAGTGAGTCACGACAACAAGTGAAATGCTGTCTGTCAGGGACGCTCATCCGAGCCCAGGGGTCGAGGGTGTTATTGGGGTTGGCTGCACAGGGCCTGTGCGACTGACCACAGTCGCTGAAATTCCAGACTCCCAGAAGGAGAGCAGGTGTCCAGCATATACCACAGTGTGTCTACACAGAGTTTAGGCACAATGAGCCACTCTCATCACTTAGGGATCGTTTTACATCAGTGTATAGGATAGGGAACTGTTAACAGCAAGTTCCCAGACACCAGCAAGGGTCAACTTTGCAAGCAAGCCTTTCTAAAGACAGTAGCCTCAGGCCTGCTATCTTAACTCTTTTCATTTTTTTAAAAAAATTCTTTATGGTGAGGAAGATTGGCCCTGAGCTCACATCTGTTGCCAATCCTGCTCTTTTTTTTTTTCTCTCCTAAACCCCAGCACATAGTTGTATATGCTAGTTGCAGGTCATTCTGGTTCTTCTGTGTGGGATGCCGTCACAGCAGGGCTTGATGAGCAGTGTGTAGGTCTATGTCCAGGATCCAAATTGGCAAGCCTTGGGCTGCTGCAGCGGAGTGTGCAAACTCAAGCACTTGCCCACAGGGCCGGCCCCCTGTCAACTCTTTTCTGCACAGCATGTAATCAATAGAAAAATGTTTAAGGAGATATTTTACATTTTTTGTGCTAGGTCTTTGAAATCTAGTGTATATTTTCACTTGTGGAACATCTCCGTTAGGACTAGCCACGTGTCAAGGATGCAGTAGCACATGTGGCCGTGGCTCCTGTGTTGGACAGAGCAGCTGTGAGGTGTGTACTTCCCGACTGGGCTGTGCTGCATCGTGTACAATGAAAGTCAGTTTATATATGATTACCTGGAATATATGATTACCTGGAATAACTAACAATACATTTTGAATTAAGATATTATTTATTGAAACATTTTTTCTTGATTAGATTTAAAATGGTCAAAAGTTAGTGGGAATATCTGAACTCTCGAAGTTTGCTTAAATTTCTCATCTTGAACTGCAGGATGTCAGCCTTAGTCTCTGTTTTCCTGTGTTGAATACCAACAATGAAAACATTGAAATCTCCCTGCAAATGACTAACCCTGAGATTACAAATATAAACACCACTCTGTTTTTATGAATTTGTGATTTGCTTGGACGTAGATGCCATTTGGCGTTTAACTATATTACATTATTTGCCCTCATTAGGAAGGTAAGATGTGTGACTGCAGATCAGAAAATATTTTGTTGCCGCTCTGCTGGGTGGTAACTAATCCTTCCCGGGCATTTGTCTGACTCATTCTCTCTACTTGGGTCTGACAAATTCAAGGGCAAAGTTTTTTATTCATGCCCCCCCGAATTTTTCATTTTGAAGTTTCTTTAGGGGGGTTTCATTGGCAGAAATCTGTATTAGGGAGAATTAAGATTTAGTGCACAAAATGCCCCTCACAACCCTGACCTCTGGTTTCTATTTTTCCTTCATCTGACTAATTTATGAAAAGGATGAGCAATATTTCAAAGCCAAGCCATCAAGCTCTGAGGCTCCTGCCCTTTACAAATGGCCCTTCCCCCTCCGTGCATGGCTCCTTTCTGCTCCCCGTTTCCACGTGTTTGTGCCGGCTTCCCCCCTCTTGGTGCCTGAAAATGTCTGTTTGCTTTTTCTCCATATGTGTCACCAGGAAACACTCCTCAATTCTTGGTCATTGGCCTACAGAGGAAGAGGGGGTTTCTAGACCCTCCTTGAAACTGACATTATTTGACCTTGAATGACATGTGTAGCATTTTAGTGTTTTTTATTGGGCTTTAAATTTTCCTGGTTTTCTAGCAGCGTGAAATATTGAACTCAGGAAAAAATGAGGTTTTGGATGTGCTGAGCCGAGGCTCCTCGTTTTTCTCTGCCGCCTCCCTTCATCTCCCTTTCTTCTCGCTCAGCCCTCTGGAGGAGCTGAAAATGCCAGCATTTAAAGTGCATTCATAACTGTGTAACAATTTTTTTCTTAAAAACCTGCTGGGCAGCACCTTGTGGGTTACAAATTTAGGGCATGGGGACTGCAAGACGTTTTTTAGCAGCACCTTTGCTGCGAAATTGGCAGAGGGCATTTTCCGATTTTCTCTAAGTTTTCTCTCAAGTTTCATTGCACAATAGCCCACACTCACGATGTCTCGTCTGTGATACGTGTGTGTTGAAATTCCCGTTTCAGTCGAGGACATGGCAAGTGACCAGGAAGTGATGACACTGTTCTGCTCTTATGCCCTTTTTGGAAATCGGTCAATAGCTGTGCCCAGTGCTACTCTTTAATCTCTGGATGGCCTCATCTCTTTCGTTCTTAAATTGGCATAAATCAGCCCTGCGGTCAGGTGCATGACTCTCTCTCCCTCCGCATTTGCTCTTCTGCAGATGACGGGTGTAATTGCCCTGAAAGGCTCCTGGCAAGTGAGTGTAGCCAAGAACGTGTGGAAGTATGAGGTACGGCCCCCTGTGCACCTGCGCCCACAGCTAAACAGGGGGTAGGTTCTGTGTGGGGAGGCGCTCTGTTAGCATGACTACCGCTGACGTCCTGGGGGTCCGTGCCTGAGCCCTGCTCCTCGGGAGAGGCCAGCAGAACTCCCTCCTCTGGCTGACCCTGTGACGGTTCACCGTGTACAAATGGATGATGTATGTGATCTCCTGAAAGTTTTATGGGGCTCTGCCTGAATAATTTAATGCTTCTCCGAGAACTATGCTATGTTTTTTTTAGCTCTTGCACAGCATGTAAGACAATGAATGACTAGATAGGATTTCTTTCTGTTTTTATTTCGAGGTTAAGTGAAGTTTTAAAATGGTAATAGTAGAAAGACAAGTGGTTGAAGTGGTTGCAACTTCATAAGCTGTTCTATTGTCCTGAGCATCAGCAGAACTAAGGTTTATAATGGTCTTTGAGAATTCTGGATTAACTCTGTGGACTCCGGAGCCAGTTTCTGTTGCAGAAGACGATGCAACGTCAACCAGACACAGAGAGAGAGAAATACAATCAGAACTTTAGATATTAGATAGCCAATAATAACTGTGATGTATTGAAACTTTGCTGTATTGGATACAACTTCCTGAATGGTTTACTCATGTTATTTAATTTAACCCTCAAAAAATAAAGAGCTGGGAATTGGTTCTCCTGAGGCAGGTTTGTCAGCCTCGGCTCTGTGGATCCTGCACGTTTTGGGCTGGATCTCTCTGTTGTGGGGGCCGTCCTCTGCACCGGGGGATATTTGGCAGCCCTCCTGGCCTCCACCTGCTGGATGCCGGTACCATACTCCCTCCCGGTCTCGGCATCAGAGCTTCTCCAGACGCTACCCTGGGTCCCTGTGTGTGGGGAGGAGGGAGACTGCCACTGAGAACCGTGAAAGTGCAAGAGGGCCGGGAAAGAAGGAGACGGAGGTGGTGACAGCGTTAGAAACTGGCGCTTCTGTGGCCAAGGCTGAGCACGTGGTGACTCACTGAGGCCGAAATGTTGGATTTGTAAAGACTGATGATTTTCTGCGAGTGTCCCCAGGGGGGACCGGTCCGCTTCCAGTAACATTTGGGAGCCTAATGAACCAAAAATAAATAAAAGCAAAGAGCAGGTGTCGCTTCCCCTTGCGTGGTGAGCACCTCCGCAGGCTCCCCCGAGTGCTGTCCGGTTTCGGGGTCCCGGCTCCCCGGGGAAGACGCGCCATCCCGGGGCGGCAGCTCCGCGTCCGGGCGCTTCTTCGGGGTGGCCGTCCTTCCGAGACAGCGTAGACGAGCTCCGAAGGCTCGTCCGTGCGACCGCGGCGCAGCCCGGAGCCTCCCGCGCAGGAGGGGCCGAGCCTCGGGCAGCGGGTCCCCCGGGAAGGCCGAGCAGCGGCGCCACCTGGTGGGCGCGCGGCGGCTCCGCGGCAGGCGTCTGGCCTGGGAGGGGCCTGCGGCCTCCAGCCGCTCCTGCCTCCTGGGGTCACCCCTCCTCTAGACGCCGTCCGCGCCGGGAGGAGCCCCTGCGTGGGCCTGGAAGACTTCGGTCTGCGGCCGTGCTCGGGCAGCCCCGCTTTATGCCGAGAGAGCCCGCGGGCCCTGGGGGAGGATGCTCCTGAAGGCCTCCTGCGGGGATGCTGTGCGTGCCTGCATCAGGGACCTGCACGCCCTTTCTGGAGAGGGCCAGAGACTAGCCTTCCGGGCTTCGTCACACAGGACGCAGGACCCGCGCCCAGAGGCCTCGTGTGTGGCTAGAGGCCCTGCTGTCGCCATCATGAAATTCCTTTTTTTTTTAAAGATTGGCACCTGAGCTAATAACTGTTGCCAATCTTTTTATTTTCTTTTTTCTGCCTTTTTTCTCCCCAAATACCCCCACTTTATAGTTGTATATTTTAGTTGTGGGTCCTTCTAGTTGTCGCATGTGGGATGCCACCTCAACATAGCCTGATGAGTGGTGCCATGTCCGTGCCCTGGATCCAAACCGGCGAAACCCTGGGCCGCCGAAGCAGGGCACTCAACCTCCACTACTCTGCCACGGGCAGGCCCCTTGAAATTCTTAATCTTTGGAGATTCTCATTCTGCATTCCCATCATGCCCTGGGCCCCGCCCATGGTCCAGCCAGCCCTTCTGTCTCCGGGACCTGGTTCTGCTCTGGTTGCACTGAAGGAGCCACAGGCCACGTGTGAACAGGAGAGCGGGGCTGTGTTCCAGTAAAGCTCCATTCATCCAAGCAGGTGGGATCTGCAGTTTGCCGACCCCCGACACTCAGGTCAAAGGCCAGACTCCTCGGCCTGGCTTCCTGGCCTCCCGCAACTCGCTTTCTGGCCTCTCTCCCCACGCTGACGCTGCCCATCATGCTGGCTTCACTGGGCCACACTGTTTGTCAGACACACCGTGTCTTCATGTCATCACGGCCCTGCACTCCCCAGCCAGCGTCTAGAGGGATCTTCCCCAGAGTCTGCACTTCCTGCTCATCCTTCTCAAGGTCCCAGCTTCCCTGTCACCTGGCGCTTCCTGTCGGACACCCAGGGGACATGAAGGAGCCTTTGCTCTGCGTTCCCACAGTGTGGACCCTTCGGCCGACCAGCAGTGTTGATGGGCGAGTTGCTGCCAGCAGAGTTCTTGATGGTTTCCTGTCCACGAGTCCTTCTCCTTAGCCTGGACGGTCGCCCCTGAGTGCCCGGGGCCTGGCTGGGGTGGTGGCACCTCATGCACATTTGTGGATGGAAGCTGAGTCCTCAGTGTCTGCAGGGGAAGACTGTGTGTGCTGATGTGGGATATCAGCACGTGTTTCAAACCACTGAGTCACATACGCTGAGCTTCGCATTCATCAAGGCGTTGTGATGCCAAGCGTGTACACAGTTCTTGCTATCCTTGTATGGGTCGTGGATCTGGGAACACAGGGTCTATACAGAGCTAAGGAAGAATAAGATGTGAACACGGGCTCTCTGTGCTCAGTGTAGAAGGAGCGAATGTGTCCAGGGTTGTGAGGTATCTTTGTAATGTCAGTCCACAGTCGTCTGAGAAATCTCTGTTATTCATTCATCAAATGTTTACTTGCCACCTGTTGTATGCTGGGTGTGGTGCTGGGCACTGGGATCACAGTAGTCAGGAGAGACAGCTCTCTGTCAGAGCGGAGCCTACGTTCAAGCGCATCAGGGGGCCGTACGTTCCAGAAAGGGAGGAACGGGATGCTGTACTGGAGGGAGAGGCTGTGTGCTGGGGAGAACAGGGCAGGGTGAGACCAGAGCTGGTAGGAACAATTGTTAAATTACACAACACTGCCATGTGGCCCCACATGCCTTCCTGTTGTTGCTGCACAGCCCCTACCTTTCCCCACACAGCTGGACTTCTTTCAGGATCCAGCAACTGAAGGGCCAGCTCCTGGTCATCAGGGTCCTGGAGATGCTGGTGACCAGGTTTATTGCTGTGTTGACGCTCTTGGTTTTAATTACGTGGAGTGTCACCTTGGAGCAGCTGTTCTTCTAGGAGATGAGCTTTAAACTGGGACTCGGCACAGGAACAAGGTGACAGCCCTGTGAAGATCTGGACACAGTACTTCAGGCCGAGGGGACTGCACGCTTGTTGGGGGCCTCAGAGTCTGGCACAGGTGAGTGTGCAGAGCCCGTGGGCCTTGGGGGAGGAGGGGCTCAGCTTTATATTGTGACCAGTGGTGACCACCAAGGGTCTGTTAGGCGAGTGTGAGCATGTTTACACACTGCTCTGTGGAGAATGGACCAGCCCAAGTTCCAATTGGCAGCTCTGTGGGTAGTGTGGGGAGAGTAGGGTGGGGTCCACGAGGATCCTGTGGGGACACAGATGAGGGGACCAGACAAGGGACTCGGCAGTGGGAGCAAGTAGACGGGAGTGGGCTTGTGCTGGAGGAAGGACTTGTTGATGGATTGAGTGTGTGTGAGCCGGGGTGTGTGTGTGTGTGTGTGAGCTGGGTGTGTGTGGCAGGGTGGGTCTGAGTCTGGGGTGTGTGTGTGAGTTGGGGTGTGTGTGTGTGGCCGGGTGGGTGTGTCTAAGCCGGGGTGGGCGGGTATGTGTGGTGGCATGTGTGTGAGTGTGGCAAGGTGGGTGTGAGTGGCCGGGTGGGTGTGTCTAAGCCGGGGTGGGTGGGTGTGTGTGGTGGCATGTGTGTGTGTGTGTGTGTGTGTGGCGAGGTGGGTGTGTGTGGCCGGGTGGGTGTGTGTGAGCCAGGTGTGTGTGTGAGTCAGGGGTGTGTGTGTGGCAGGCTGGGTGTGTCTGAGTCGGGAGGGGCAGCAGCAGCCGTAGTTCTGGGCTGCCCAGCAGAGAGGGAGAGTGTGACGTGGAGCCGCTGCGTCTGACGTGCCCGAGGCTCAGGGCCATGCGGGGGGACTTGGAGGCGGGCGGGTGGGGGAGGAACGTCGGTGCCCCTGCGTGAGGGGCCCTGGGGCCACGTGGGCAGAAGAGACGAGAGCTCAGCTCTGAGGATGTGATGCGGGAGGCGAGGGTAGAGATGGGTGTGGGCGCCCCGTCCTCATCCCGTGTGGAGGGCTTGCTGTCCTGAGGAAGGACAGGAGGCTGGCAGCCAGCGCTCAGCCCACGGCGTCCCCCATGGCTGGACACAGGGAAAGACTCTGCCTCCACGGGGAGAGGCTGTCCTGTTGCCGGGAGTGTGGAGGGCGCCGTCTTCTCGGGGCCCTTGTGTGGGTGAGAAGGTTGGGACGTCGGGCTCTGGGACTGCAGGGGGTGGTGACAAACCCTAAGGGCCTGGGATGTCGTAAGCTGAGGGGAGCACACAAGCTCGGGGCACGTGGCCTCCACAGCTGTGCGTGCCGACTGCTTACTCCAGGGTCTGTGGCCCCATGTGGGGGTGTGCAGTGCAGTGGTCGGCACTACAATCTGAGGGCTGCTGCAGGCCCCCAGCTCGAGGAGCCCAGAGGATGCTCTCGCTAAAGGCAGGGTGATTTGGGCCCCACGTGCAGGTTTGAGGGGAGGCTGCTGACCCAGGATCCAGGAGCTGGAGGTCTCCACCAGGCCGCCGTCATGGAAGAAACTAGGAAGTATTTGGCCAAGGGAGTCAGTGCATGTGGTGGGAAGAGGACTCTGCTCACGGGGTCCTGGCTCGGGCTCGGCCGCTCAGTAGCCGCGAGTCAGCCCCGTTTCCCTCTGGACTCAGTCTGCTCAGCTGTCAGATGAAGGAACTGTAGCGTCAGCCCAGGAGATGTCACATTTTCTTCTTTACTTTTAAAGTCGGATTTATCAGAAGCCCCTCTTCTGTCTGTTCTGCCTCCTCAGGTCCTGAGAGAACTGGCATAACCTGCAGTGGCCCCTATAGCACCATCATATCCCACATGTGGCCTGTGTAGCCCTGTCTCTTTGTTTTTGCTGAGGAAGATTCGCTGTGAGCTAACATCTGTGCCAATCTTCCCCTTTTTGTATGTGCGATGCCATGGCGGCACGGCTGATGACTGGTGTGGGTCCATGCCTGGGATCCAAACCCAAGAACCCCAGGCTGCCGAAGTGGAGCACATGAACTTAACCACTACCCCACTGGGCAGGCCCCTCCTGTAATCCTATCTTGTCCCATGTGTGGCCTGTGTAGCTCTGTCTTGTCCCATGTGTGGCCCGCGTGGCCCTGTGTAGTCCCACGTGTGCCCCGTGTGGCCCTGTCTTGCCCCACACTTCGCCCGCTCAGGTTTCCACACTGCTCTCCCTGCTTTGTCTCTGCCTTGGTGGAATTTGGTCCCCAGTGGATTATGCACCTGAGGGGGCACAGCCTGGCCTGTCCCTCACTTTGGCCTCCCCAGGGTGTGGAGCTCAAGTCTCTTGATAAGTGAAACCATCACTCATTTTCTCTCACACATTATTGCTTAAAAACAAGAAGAGAAAAAGAAGAGAAGAGCGGGTAATGGCCGGGAGCCACTGACTGCGCCGTCACGGCAGGAAGGTCGAGTTCCGTGCTGTCCAGCTTCACCTGCTGCGTGAGCTGTTGGAGGAGCCAATGTCACTACTTTGTAAGCGTTCGCTTTATGACGAGCAGGAGAAGGGCAGCGACAGGCTGGCTGTGCCGGGCTGGCTCAGAGGCGGGAGGCAGCCGCGGTGGGGGGTCATGCAGGCAGCAGTCAGAGACCCAGTGGCTCCTCTTGAGCAAAGTGACGAATCCACAGAGAGGCCTTGAGCTGGAAAAGAGGCACGCGTTCTGGGACAGACTGCTAGAACTGCGGCCTCCTTCAACTGAACGGCTACAGACGCGTCGGTCGACGTGCTGGCTTTGCGGGTCGGGGAACGAGAGATGGAGAAGCTCAGTGATTTGCCAAGCATCACGTAACTCGTGGCTGCAGATTCTGCACTAAATTCAAGTCTACCTACCGTTGCATTTACCGTAGCTCATCGCATTTATTTGCTTATATGCTGCGTGTTCCACCTGGTACCCCGTCCTTATCTTCTTTAAATTTGTGTCTCCTGGAGCTACTTGTCCAGGGCATGGTTGTGGAGCGCCTGTGTGCCAGGGCTCGTCTGAGGTGCTGGGGGAAGAGCCTTAGACCCATCAAGCCCCCTGCTCTCATGGGGCTTACATCCTGGTGGGGACAACACAGAACAAGTTAGAGATGAATACCTGATGTGTCAGGGAGCCATCAGTGCTAAGACGGGACTATCTCAGGGTAAGGACAAGAGAACTTGAGGACTGAGAGGGGAACAGGAAAGGGTGGTCCAGGAAGGCCCCTCTGAGGAGGTGCCATTTAGCAGAGATTCACATGAAGTGAGGGGCAGGGTCTGCAGACCCTGGTTCTCCAGGAAGATGCACAGGCAGTGAGTGGGCTGGGAGAGGTGGGAGACCCCTGAGGAGCCACACAGGTCGTGTTGAGGACTTCAGCTTTATGACGAGTGACGTGGGGAACACCTGAGGGTTTCGAGCAGAGAAGTGTCTTGCCCTGAATTGCAGTTGGAAACCCCTCAGGACCCAGGTGGCGTTGGGGCAGGTGGAGCTGGGAGGCCCGTGGATGGCTACTGCAGTCATCGGGGAGAGGTGACGGTGGGTTGTGTGGGGTCGTAGCCCTGAGGAGGGGCAAGTGCAGGCTGGGGCGCTTTGGAGACGGAGCTGGTCAGATCTGCTGGCGGAAAGGACGTGCCGTATGAGGAGAGGATGGGCATTACGGATGAGTCAAGTTTCAGAACTGAGCAACCGAAAGCAGAGTTGTCATTTACTGAGAGGGAGAAGAAGAACACATCTGGGGTAGGGGTCAAGAATTCTGTTTTGGACGATGCTGCGTTTGAGTGGCCTTAGATGTTTAGGCACATATGTTGGACAGGGCGCTGGATGTGAGTCTGGAATTCAGGACAGAGGCCATGCTGGAGAGGGACACTGGAGAGTTATGGGCATATGGGTGGTATTTAGAGCCAGGGGTTAGATGAAGCCCCCAGCGGGCGAGCATGGATGGAGAAGAGAAGGGAAGAGAAGAGAGGGGTCTGAACAATGAGCCCTGGGGTTAAAATTCAGGGGGAAGGAGAGAATCCAGCAAGAGAGACTGAGGGAGCAGACACTAAACTCGGTGCCTGCTCCAGGCGGGAAAAAATACATGTGTGTGCACATCTGTGTGTGTTTACATGTGTGTGCATGTGCCGGCCATAGGTGCACACACGTGCACACTCACAGGATGTCTTCTGATTCTGCATCCTCTGTCATGGGAGCTTACCCTTCTTTTAGTTTAATTCTTTCTGGCAGGTTCTCTCTCTTTTCCACTAGCCCTCCTCTCGGACTCCCCTTCCTCATCCCCAAAGAAAATACTTCAATGTCCAGGACCATCTTCAGGTCACTTCAGGGACACAGACAGAGGGTGTGCTGTGAATCGTGGGGCACAGAGTTGAACTAAAGGGGAGGAGCTGGAAGCCCTGTTGTCCGAAGCATCAGGCTCCCCAGAGAGCACAGGGGACCTGAGTAAGTGGTGTTGTCTCCTTGGAATCCAGAGCCTGCAGACCACCTTGCTCCCCGCATGAGTGAAGATGAGTAAAAACAGGGTTAGTTTTCTGCTAACAGGAAAATAGGAGCCACAGAAGATATTTATCTGGGCACAACAGCGTTTAATAACAATTTTTAGCAAGGCACCAAAAATAAGACAGATGGACGAGTCATTGCAATATAGTCCCTCCTGACCTCTCCAGAGGACCATTTCATGATGTATTGTGTGCCCTCCAGCATCTGCTGTGAGCGCCTCAGACTTGACATTCAGAGACTCTGCAAGGAAAATCATTCGTTGCAAGAGAGCGGTCCAAAACAGTGATTCGGCACAGCGTTTTCAGTCTCATGCCTGGCTGAAGTTAATTTTGTCATCTGAAGATGCGACTCCTTGTTACCCTGTTACCAAAATGATGAAATACAATATGACCAATTTTGTTTTATTTGTCTAATGTGATAGAATTTGATAGGGACACAGATTTACAAAGCACTTTCCAGAGGAAAATATTCAATAGCGTTTTTTCCTCAACATTTTAATTATACTAGTAACACATAAAAATATTACTATTTATTGAGCACTTCATTTGGATTATCTCATGTAATTTTCACAACACCATATTAAGATAGTGTTTTCTCTGATTGTAGGTGAGAAGACATGTTTGAAGGGAAATATAACACCGTTGGTGAATTGCAGACTGAGAAGTAAATTAGGCTTGGTCTGTACATTTGCTCATTACTGTACGCATTCCTTGTAGAAAAATTAAGAGATTAAGTTAAACCAAAGGAAAACCTCATCTACATCTTCTGCCCAGAGAGAATCACTGTTATTATTTGGGTTTGTATTTTATTCACGTTTTCTATACCTATATTATGTAAATAGAAGACTATGCATACTATTTTGTAAATTTTTTACTTAACAATGTATTATAAATATCTTTCCATGTTTCTTCTAATGCATGATTTATAATATTCCATTTTGTGCCTATACCATAATTCACTTAATTTGTGGGATTTCTACCTTGTTTCTGGTAATTTTCTACTTTAAAAAAGTATTGCAAGGAATGTCTTTGTACATGTTTGTTAGTGTACGAACATCTTTTGTGATGTGAGCATCTTTTCATACACTACCTGTGTTCTTAGGATCAATTGGTGGCAGTCTGTTTTTTGTCCTAAAGGGTAAGTGCACTTTTATTACTTTTCATATTTATTGCATTCATAAACTTTGTCCCAATTTACATTAATCATTTTCAATAATCGACAGATGGTCACTGAGTGACAAGGCTGTGCTAGGAGCTGTCCAAGGTGCTGCCTGTAGTTACACGCGCTAGTGTCCCATCTCTTCACCTTGGGTATTGCACACTTCTTCATAAGATGAGTCTTAAAGGAAGAGAGTCATAAATGATTTTAATGGCTAGAAATAAGCTCAAATAAATGTTTTTCTTAGCCCCTTTTTCCACAACTTCTGTTTTTTCCTCACAAGGAAACTATCATTCAAGATCCTACGAAAACCACTGAAACCACTTGGAAGCAAGGTAACTTGCAGGAGTCAAGGAATTACCCCCTGGTGTCTCGTTCTGCACCAGTTGCTAGCTCTGATGTGATCGTCTGACCTTTGTCTCTACTCTCCCTGCTCTCTTCTGCTGTCAGTTCCCATCATCTTTTGTCTGTTTTGCTCGTCCTTCTTTCTCCGCCAGTGTGGAGGGATGCAGACTCCCATACACTGCTCCTGGAGTGTACATCGATGTAAAACCATTCAACACCGTTCAACAAAGCTGAAGATGCACCTACCCTATAACCCAACGTTTCCACTCTAGAAATTCACTCTAGAGCCCAGCTCTTGAAGTGTTTCAGCTCAGGACCTGTTTACGTTATTACCAATGATTGAAGATTTCCCAGAGCTTTTGTTTATTTTGCTGATTGGAAATTAAAACTGAGAACATTTCAAATTATTTAGTATTTCATTTAAAAATAAGAAGCATATTTCATATTAGTAAGAGAAGCATATATTATACAAGAAAACTCTCTTTTTAAAAACTAAATTAGTAAGAAGAGTGGCACTATTTTATGTTTCTTTCTCAAATCTCTTTAATTTTTTGACTTAATAAGCATCTGGTATCTTGTATCTACTTCTTCTTTGATCTATTGTGATGTGTTGTTTTGGTTCAAGTATATGAAGAAAATGAGGTTTCACCCGTATCAATAAATATTTTGTCCTTTCTTACATAATAGACCAAATCTATTGGTTTGTTTTGCACTTTGAAGGGTATTTTATGCGTAAATAACTTGGTAGCATCATGCATTTGGAAATTACTGCCTCAGTGAGTTATGCAGGTCTTCAAAATGTTGACACATCTTATTACACAATATCTAAAAATCTCATTTATTAATATCACCACCATTTTCATCAGAAAAGTCTTTACATTTTGGAAAGCTGTCAAGCTCATGATGGTAGATACAAATTTTTCAAAGTTCTCATTTTTGCTTGAAAGCTCAAATTTGACCATTGGCAGCAAATACTGTAAGTTATTTTCTTGAAAGTTGTAGGGTTTATTTTTACTCATTGTTTTGAGAAAATGTCTTTCATATAATCAATGCTGAATAACTACAGTTTGTCTGTCAGTCCTCTTTTCAAGCAAAAATGGAGTTCTGTGAATACCAGGGGCTCAGTTACGTAGAAGTCAAGTGCATTTGTTGTCATGCAACAGAAGTGCTTCTTGGGTGTGCTCCATTTGGTCAGTGACCCAGGGTATTAGACATGTACGTAGGAGTTGAAATTTAATAAAATTAACAGTTAACGCTCCACCAAGGATATTCTTGGTGGGATGGACTTTTTTGAACTGCAGTGTTTGCTGGGGAGGGCACATGGGCACCTGAGCATGTTGGTGCTGCTGCCGTAACTCAAGCCGAGGCTCCCGCAGTTTATTCGCAGCACTTCTGCACTCCCAGCAGGTGCCAGTGGAGCTGAAAAGGCAAATCTCATCTTAATGTGATTATGACAGTCCTGTTGACCTCTGCACCCCTCACAGGTGTCGGTAATTCCTAGGGGACAGTGGCCTGCACTTTGAGAATCACTGCCCTAGTGAAATTCTTGCCCAAATGACCAAGAAATGTGTTGAAAAATGCTCATGAAAGTAATATCTATAATAACAAGAACAATGGTAAAATTTGGAAAGAAATACAAGTATTTATTGACAAGAAAATTGATAAATTGTGGTATATTTATATAATTGAATATTGTACAACAGTAAAAACTGAACTGCACCCACACACATCAGCAATGAATCTCAGAAGCATCCATTGAGAATGAAGAGCAAATCATGAAGGAAGACGTTTGATGGCGTCAATTCAGAGAAAGTAAAAACCTGGAAAATAAGCAACGTGTTAATGATGGTTCCCTCGTGACAACAGTGTGACAGACAGCAAGGATCGTCAGTGCACAGTGCGGGTGCTGGTGCCTGGGTGGGAGGCAGGGGCTGGGGTCATGGACGTCAGGGAAGCGTCCTGTCCAGTGGCCTCTGTGTTATCCCTCACACCACGAGCAGACAGGTATTACTTTGTTGGGTCTGATATTTAACTAAAGAAATCAGGAAGGTGTCCTTGTTCTTCAGCCACTAAGGTGTCATCAGTTGTCCCCGACTTCCTGTAGGAGGATGAGGGTTGTTTAAAAGATGAGCAAACGAAGGCAACCTTTACACAGAACGGTTTCATCGTCAATGGAACAACTTCCGGTGCAGGTGGTACTCATCAGTTTGCGTTTGGTCGATACTGATTTCTGTGAAAGATCTTAAGAATCCGAGAGGTTTGACATTGACACTGAATCACCGCCTGGAGGGTCTTCACACCCGGGAAGCCTCCCACGTCTGTTATCTGAGATGTTTCATCTTCATGTAGCGAATCTGTGATGATTTCTTTATTCTCTCTCAGGGCCCCGCGGTGCTCCGAGGGCCCTCCCTGTGTCAGGAGTAGGGAGCTACCTTTTAACCCACCTGGAACTCATTTGGGGTCAGTTTACCCCCTCCCTCCCCCACAGCCATTCATTGTCCCACGACATTATTCTAAAATAAATCTTTCTCCATTCACTCTTTCGTGTCGGGGTCTTTAACTCGCCAGGTCCGTCTTGGAGAAATCTGAACTAGTTGGACTGTTTTGTTAGTTTGTCGGTTAGGGGCTGGGGCACACCGATCATTATACATTAATAATGTGTTTTCCTGTTATTAATGGAATCACAAGTCTCTCTTAGTTCTTTTCCCCAAAAACCTATACAGCTTTTTTCCACCTGTTTATTGTTTCAGATGAACTTTAGAATTATTTTCCGACTAACTCGAAAATCTCATTTGGATGTTAAATGGGATGGCATTGCATTTATATGCTAATTTGGAAAGAATGGACACATTTCCAACGTCTCATCTTGTCATCAGCATCGTGTGGCACTTTGCCATTTCCGTCTCTCTGTTCTCCTTCTTGGTTTTCCCAGGGAAACCACAGTCCATTGGTGTAGAGTGGTGTTTACGGCAGAGGGGCCAGAACTCAGTCCCGGAGTCTAGACCACCTGGGTCTGAATCTTGACTGTGCCCTTTGCAGCTGTGTGACCTTGGGCCGTTCACTTAACCTTCCTGTTTTTCTCTTCCTCACCAGTTGAATGGGATGTGTGAGAATCAGGCCCCCCATAGCACATTTTGGAGGCCAACTGTTTCTGTCACTTAGAGCACGTTCTGTGGACTCTGATTAGTTAGAACGTAGGTCCAGCATGTTTCTCGCTGGGGGGTTTATTTCTCCCTGGCCAGCTCCCCCACCTGCGATGTTTGACTCTTCCCGGGTCTCAGCACACAGGCTTACTCCCCAGGAGCCCAGAGCTGCTTCAGGAGCCCAGGCCGCCGTTCTGGAAGGCACAGCTGGTGTGTCCCGAGACAGCTCAGGGTTAATTTGCAGACCAGTGGTATTGACGGCGATCACAGTGACTGATTCGAGGAGGGGCACAGATCCTGTCAGGCTGGCGTGTCAGGGAGGCTACGTGACACCACCTTCTCTGCCCTGAGAGCTGGTTTGTCCTCCGCGCTTTCCTGACGCTGTGGGACCACAGTGCTCACTTCCCCGGGGACGGGAGGGGCGGCGGGGAATGCAGGAGCCTCAGAGCCGCTGTCATAGGCATCAAAAGCAGACACTTTTCCTTAAAGTTGGTATTTTAGACTCATGTAGTTTATTTTTACACACACACATTCCACTTACAGACCCAACAAATGTGCTTGCAAAAATGCAAACATCGTGGAAGTGACAGTGACGTAGAGGGGAGTCCCTCTGCATTCTCTCCTCTGAGATGTAACCTTACGAACAGCTCGTTTTGCTTTTCCTGATGTTTTCATGTTCATACGCCATTATTTTAATGTTACTTCAGTGGGCTGGGACTGTCATGCGTGTGGCTCTGCAGCTCGCTTTTGCCATGTCTTATATGTTTCCATGAGTATGTGGGAGGAATTTGGAGGTTTTTTTAAAAAATTTTCTGCATTCCCTGCCTCCCCTCTGTTTGTTAACACCTGTGTGTGTGCTGGGGCTTCAAGGGTGTACAGGAGGGCAGAGAAACAGTACCTGTCAGACGTCCTGGTGTAGGATTTCCAACAGCGAAACTGACGGTAAAGCGCAGGCATTTGCTCAAGGGACCAGCGTCGTGGAGGGTGGGCTCTGGAGAGGACAGTGGCCCCTGGTCCCGCTGGAGAGTGGACGCGGTCGCGATTTCCCGACCACTTGGCAAAGCTTGGGAGATAGAGCCTCCAGTCAGCTTTGGAAAGTCCTGCTCCCAGCGTGAGATGGACGGTGCGGGGGCTGCTGGACCTTTGGAGCCGAGCACGGGGTGTCTGATGAGCAGGGCCTCCAGGCTTCCCCATGCCGTCCCCATAGCACCGCACAAGATCCCGGAACTGGAGCCTGGGAAAGCCCGAGGGTGTTTTCCGTCAGCCCTGTAGAGTTAGGGATTGAAAGTTGTCATTAGGTTGAATTATAGAAAATTAAGAGCTCTATTGCTTTTTGGAAGCCTGAGTGAATAGCTTACGTCAGAAGTGCCTCATTTCCAAAAACATCTGCCTGAACCTTCCATCGTTTACTTGGGTTGCTGCTGATGGACGTCTGGGTTGTTTCTGGGTCCTGCTCTTATAAACAAGACCACAGCAAGCATCTTTGTGCACTTGTGACTATTTCTATGGGAAAAATTCTTACAAATTTGTAAATGTTGAAATAGTCAAATGAGTATTTTACATAATAGTTATCAGTAGTGAAAATGTCTCTAATTCTCACCCTTGACGAACTAGTTTTATTAATCTTTAAAAAATCTTTGTCATTCCAATGTTTTTATATTTTCTTCCAGGAGAAGTGAACATTTTTAAAGAAGGTAAGGTTGGTAAGAACTTTTGTCTGATTAATGTAGTTTCTTATCATTAGTGGAGGAAGTGATATATGTGGAAATGTGTAATATTTGAAAATATTTTTTATAGTGGTAAAATATGTAGAACACAAAATTTGCCATTTTAATTGTTTTTAATGTACAATTCAGTAATGTTAAGAACCTTCACAATGTTATGCAACCGTAGCCACTATCTGTTTCCAGAACTCTTCCTTACCCCAAACAGAAACTCTGTATTCATTAAACGGCTCCCCAATGTCTGTCCCTCAGGCCCCGGAAACGTCTGTTCTACTTCTGTCTTATGAATTTGTCTATTGTAGATATTTTACATAAATGAAACCATGTGGTACTTGTCCTTTTGTGTCTGGCGTCCCTCATGGAGCATAGTGCTTTCAAGGTCCATCCATGTTGTAGCAGGTGTCAGTGCTTCATTCTTTTTTATGGCTGAGTAATATTCCATTGCACATATATCCACCGTGTTTTGTTTATCCTTTCATCCGTTGATGGTGATTTGAGTTGTTTCCACCTTTTGGCTATTGTGAATAATGCTGCGATGAACACTGGCATGCAAGTACCTGTTCAAGTCCCTCCATTCAATTCTTTTTTGGGTGTATCTGTTGGGTATATACCAAGGAATAGAATTGCTGGGTCATGTGGCAATTCTGTGTTTTTCAGTGTTTCTGTGAGCAGACAGGAGCTTGCAGCTGCTTACTCTGCCATTTTTCTGGAATTTTTAACTTATTTATTTATTTATTTATTTTTTTGAGGAAGATTAGCCCTGAGCTAATATCTGTTGCCAATCCTCCTGTTTTTGCTGAGGAAGACTGGCCCTGAGCTAACATTCGTGCCCATCTTCCTCTACTTTCTATGTGGGACGCCCACCACAGCATGGCTTGCCAAGCAGTGCCATGTCCTCACCCGGGATCCGAACCAGCAAACCCCGGGCCGCCAAAGCGGAACATGCGAACTTAACTGCTGCGCCACTGGGCCGGCCCCTGGAATTTTTGAAACAATGTATTTTACAGACATTCCAGTGATTACATGTCATTAAGTATTAGAAGGTAAACTAGAGGTTAAGAAAAGTTCTTCAGAGATGTTAATGACGGGGAAGATCAAGAAGCTTAAGTCATGCACGTGGAAGCATTTCCTACTTCTGTGTTATTTTTAGGGTGTTTCTGTGTCTAACACACCAAATCCTAACGGAGTTTTAGCGGTTTAGGTGAACCAAGTGTTAAGCTGTTGAACCAGGATGTCGGAACTGCTGCGGTGTGTTGCTGGGTGTGGATAGGAACCTGTGAGTAAGAAAGGGGGATGTGACGCTGGACAGGAAAAATCGATGCAAGGTGGCTGATGTGCAGGGCTTGGGGCCTCACAGACACGACACCATCCCCTGAGACATGCTACCCGCGGAGGCAGTATTTCTCTGCAGTGCTAGATTTGGGAATGCTGGGGGACAGGTGCCAACCTATAAAATGACTTTGAGGAACTTGAAGACCATACTGGGCTTGTGTGCGAAGGAGCAGCTGGTGAGACAGAGGAGCTGTACACGCCGGCGTGAGCTGGGCTTCCCCACGGGGCCTTAAATCCACTGGGCAAATCCCTCATTGCAGTGAACTGGAGTGCCATCTCCCGGGAAACTGGTCACCTGGTGGAGACTGTGAGTTACCTGAGATCATGGGAGTGAGAGGTCTTCGTAAGACCTGGCTGACTTCAAGTAACTTGTCCATGTATACTTCACTTTTATTTTGAACTCAAGAAGTGATATATGAATATATTCTCATTTATAAAAGCAATAACCCTCAAATTGTTGAAAACAGTAATTTCCCTATTCAGATATATATAGGCAGGCGTCAGGGTTTCATTGAACTCGTTAGTGGGGCAAACAGCAGAGTGAAGAGCTGGCTGCAAAAGGCTTTACCTGGTCAGTGGGGAGGGCAGTGCTGAAGTAAGACTGGTCTGTTACGTATGGAGCTCGTTACGCTCCTGTAGAGCAATGGAGTACCACGTGGGGACTGTCCTCTCTACCGGACGGGAAACGGTCATCACCGCGTAAGGGTCTCCTGCAGTTGGACTTTACAAGGCTGTAAATATCTGGGCTGTAATAATTCGTTAGACAAAGTCATGTTATCTGGGATGGTTCAGTGCCTCTCCTTCAGGCTTCCTAGGAGATGTTTGCTCTGGTGTTGAAATCTGTCATCTTTTTGACTGATCTTAAGTTTTGGGTAATTATTCCTGAGGAGTGTCTCCTGTGATCATAAATCTCTCTAATGATCGTTCTTGATTGTAAAAGGCTGTCTCATTGTGTCTGTATAACAAGATTCACTGAATTTGTTGTTTAGTCCGCTGGTACGTACGTGGCTAATGGGTATTGCAAATTGGGCCTGGACTTAACTTGTAGCATCTGCACGTCGTGCTTTCCAAAAGCAGTTGTACGACTGTCGATCTTGTCCCGCTCAACCAGTTTTCTGTGTTGGGGAAGAGATTCTGAACAAAATCCTGTGGTGGCACCGGTTCAGTGGTGGCTATTTCATGTCATGGGTGAACCTGCACCTTAATTTTGGAGGTTCTACTAGGTTTGACCTGATGTGTTTACAAAGTGCACCAAAAGGTGTTGGTTGCTGTGCGTCCCCCTCCTTATATGGTCAGCAGAGCCACCACCATACAAGATGAGGGCTAAAGACTTCCGTCATGTGGCGTCCTGAAGTTCCCACAGTCCTATTTGGCCACCTTAATCTTGCCAGAAATATGTGCTCAGAAACATGAGTTCTGTGAGCTCATTTGTTTCCAGGCTCGGAACCAAGAATCATCCAGTCTGACTGCACCAGAGGCTGCTTGTCCGTGCCGAGGGCCTGTGCTTCCTTCTACAAGATCCACTTTGCCAGTGTTCTGGCCTGAGGGAGCGACACGCTCGCCGATCTGTGACAGCTGAACTTAAGCCACGACACAGGCACCAGTTCGGTTTCTTAGGAGGGACCTCTGGTGTCATTTCCGCACATGAAGGGCCGTCCTTGTGTGTACGAGTGAGGCCTGCCATTTTATTAAATGGGATCGCCTTTGCTGGTTTATATACAAGTATTTCTTTTTATTAATTAAGATGTTAGAATTAATATACTTTTTAAGTAACACGATAATAGTATTCTTAGGTTCTTTTAAAACTATCTTTTAAAACTTTTAAGCTATCTCAAGATTATGGAAAATTTGAAAGAGTAAATTTATTTTGATATTCTGGCATTAAGGGCAGATTCTTATGAAACTATAAAAATAACTAAACTGTCATGAAAACTAATGGGACTCAGTAAAGACGGTTTGTATACCATTTGATCACTGTGATGGATGGTTGTGCCGACGAGGCCAACGTGTGCTGTGTTTTCTCCACAGTCATCGTTTATGCCACAGGGCTGCTGTCTCCATAGAGATTTACTGTTAGAGATACATGGTAGTTAGAATGACTAAATTTAAATGTGAACGTCAGTGAGATTTCTAAGGTTAGTATTTGTGGACACATCCCTTTAAGTTCTAGTTAGCATGGTCATTGTCATCCTTATGTTCCCCCTGCAGCTCATTATTTTAAAATTGGTATTAAGATCTTTCATAGGACATTTTTACTGAATTCTGAGGAGCTGGTTGGAACAACTGGACACCAGTGAAGGAGTGTCTCGTTCCAGCTGCAGAATTGTAGACAGATGGTGAGAAACGGATGGAGAAGCGAGGAGACGGGCTTCCTCGTACGGCCATCAGAAAGGAGGACCTTATGCTGAGTGGAATAAGTCAGACACAGAGACAAGTGCTGTGCAATTCCCCGTGTGTGAGGAATCTCAGATAGACTCGTGGGAGCAGAGGGTGGAACGGTGGTGCCAGGGTGTGGAAGAGGGTGAGGAGGTGCTGGTCACAGGGTACGAAGTCTCAGTCGTGCCAGACGAATGAGTTCTAGGACTTGCTGTGTGCATAGTGCCCCTGGCTAACAACACTGTCCTGTGTGCTTAAATCTTCTAAGAAGGAGTTCTTATGTCAAGTGTTCCTGACACGCTCATCATCATCATCATCATCATCATCAAAAGGGGGCGGGAGGAAACTTTGGGAGGACGTGGGCGTCCATGGCCTTGGTGCTGGGGATGGTTTCATGGTGTGCACTTTCCAAGCTTGTCGAGCTGTAGACATTAAATATGTGTGGCTTCCTACATCCCAGGGCCTTCACTCCTGCTGTTCCCCTGCAGCTGAGCCTGACCTTTCTGCGTGCGAGACTGCCCTGCCCTCCCCAAGGACATCTTCACAGCTCGGGGAGACGCAGGCGCCCCGGAAAGGGGTGGGGGCCTCAGAGCTCTCCCCTCAGCCGACTCCTTTGGTGGCTGTGTCTCCATCTCAGCTGAGTCCTGGTGGTGGAGCTCTGACGTGGCGTCCACCTGGCCTCGTCCCCAGCCTGATGTCCCCGTGCTGTTGTGGGTGACATGGGGGAGAGGACCCCTCAAACACATCCTGAGAGATAAGAGGACAGTGAGCACTGATTTGTGACAATCACGGAGATCTCCGTGGGGAAGGACGTGAGCTGTGGGGCTGGACGGGAATCTGAGTTTCACAGAGTGGTCCGCGTGTTGGCCCAGACTGTGTTTATTCCCCGGGACGGAGTTTACCATCGATTGGAACTGGGGCCCGGGGAGAGTTAAGGATCCCAACGTAACCTTCAGCCCTTGATGAGAAACAGAAAACAGCTGTCAGGTTTCTGAGAAATCGTGACTAAAGTGAGTTTGAAAGCATTTAAAGTACTGAAGAAGCTTGCATTGTAAACCAACTTCTGAGGCAAACCTTCCAGGAAATCAGACGTCCTTTTTCTAGTTGATTGAACGATTCCCAGTATATCCATTGGCTCCATGAAGATGCTTTTATATCAGTTTTTAAAAACGAAGTATATTTAAATTATTTAATTATCATTATCATACAAGAAAGACTTGCTCTTTGTGGGTAATTTGGAAAATAGTGATAAGTATTTGGAAGAAAATGAAGATCTGTCACTAATAGCCATGGTTAAGATTTCAGTGTAAAGTCTTCCAAACTTTAGAAAATGAAAATGGATGAATGAATATTTTTGACAATGATGAGTCCCTAATATATATAGTTTTGAAGCATTTTTTTCACTAACAGTGTATTACAGATGTCATTTTTCTATCTCCTTCTGTATTTTTGCTACCGGAAGAGTTCTTTTTTGACTTTGTTTTATTCAAAAAACAGAGGCAAATAAATAAAGAGTGAAAATTCTCCTATTTGTCCCATTTCCTGCTCTAGAAATAACTGTTGTTAACAATATCGTGAGTGTTCTTTCAGCCGTTTTTCTGTACTTATAACACATATTTATGTAAAGTACACCCTTTTTTTCACAAATGTGATCACGTTGTGCTTCTTTCATTCTCCAACATGCGTTCTGACACTCTGTAATATATTTCATCCCTCTGTGATGCGTGTTGTAGACAAATTTCCCTATTTTCATCTGTCTCATGCCTTTCATTGGCTGCATGATATTGCAAGAATAACGCACCCAGCATATTTTATTAGGATGTTTAGATTATTCCCCTTCTTAGTAAATGCTGGAACCAGCTTCTTTGTGTGTGTGTTCAGCTTTCTCAATCACGCAGGTGCTTTCACGGCACAGGTTCCCGGGGTAGGTCTCTGGGTCAGTTGACATCACTATTCTTATGGCCGCACTGTGTTCTCACATGGTTCACCAATTTGTGGAAGCACCCCCAGACTGACGGCAGCTGGGTTTTGCACTGCTAGTTTTTCTTAGAGTGTGTTCTACCCTTAGCCCAACAGGAGTGCACCTGGCTCGAGGTCTATTCCGTTTTTAAAGTGAGGGTTCAGTTAATGCACAGGCTTGAGAATTTTGTGCCAATTATTTCTTAATCTTTGTGGTTTTGAGAATAAGTGGATTTTTCTTACTGGTTTGAATCCAAGAAAGAGTAACTGTTGCTAAATCTTAGTGAACGTCTTTAATTGTTTGGGTACCTTCATGAATTTCAGGCTTATTATTATTATTTAACAATAATTGTATGTACAGATGAGGATAGGATTGCTGAAAATTCAGTTTGAAGCAAGAGGAGAGATTAAAAGTTTGGCCATGCAAAGCCACTTTAACATTTAAATGCACAATTGTCTCAAATGAAATGTGGATTTTTTTCTTGGATGGGTTATATGTTTTTGAGGAGACACACAAATACCTGGGGATTTACTCCACAGGTATCACCAAGACAAGTTTGTTTTGCTACTTTATAAAAAAATGTAGGGGCTGGCCCGGTGGCACAGTGGTTAAGTTCGCATGTTCCGCTTTGGGGGCCCAGGGTTTCGCTGGTTCAGATCCCGGGTGTGGACACGGCATCACTTGGCACACCATGCTGTGGGAGGCGTCCTACATTCAAAGTAGAGGAAGGTGGGCACGGATGTTAGCTCAGGGCCAGTCTTCCTCAGCAAAAAGAGGAAGATTGGCAGCAGATGTTTGCTCAGGGCTAATCTTCCTCAAAAAAAAAAAAAGTAAAAAGAAAGAAAAAAACGTATATTCAACATAGAAGTGGTTTTGCATATGATTCTGATGGTACATTTCCTTTGCTTGGGCTTCCTTCATATGATTTAGTCTGTGATCTCTCTGCTGACACACCTGCACACACTCACACACCTACACACTCACTGTCTCTGATATTCATTCATTCTACTTTTTCTTTTGATAGTCCCCAAGTTTCTAATCTTAATTTGGTCACTTCAGACAGGCAGAGTCTGAATTGTGAGTTTCATTTGTATTGTAACTTGGAAAAATCTGGCTTTTTCTTGAATGCAATCCCGTATAAGCCGTGAAAATAATAAGAATGATGTCGGCTGCAGTGACTGCATCCTCACCGCCCACCAGGCACTGCTCTTACGGCTGTACTGTGTGGACTCATTCAGTTCCACAGGAAGCTCCTGCCGTCGGTTGAATCGTTACTCCTCCGTGATAGCACAGGAGCGCGGCACAGCACCGGGATGCAGCCCGAGTTACTCAGTTAGAAGTAGGGGAGCTCGCAGTCGACCCACACGCAGGAGCTCAGAGCCGCGTCTGCCCCAGGACGCGCCTCTGCTGTTCCTTTAGCCTCTCTGATGCTCACTCCTGCATGTGACAAGGTAGCTGGGACCCACCGGGTGCCTGTGGGAGCCCTTGCTGTGCCCGAGAGCTTCTCTGATCCGTGCGTGAGTGCTGAGCACATGCCAGAGAGTGCGTCAGGACGGCCAGGCGGCAGGCTTGAGCAGCTGAACACTTTCCATCTTTCTTTTCTACTCTGTTTCTGTAAAATTCAAGACAAAAGAAAGAACGACCTTTTTAAGTACCCTGGAAAATATTCACATAAACTAGTGAGAGAGTTACAGTGGTCAAGGCAGGGCTATAGGGGGACAGGCCCACTTGTGTGCGGGGCAGGCTCCTTCTGGCCTGTGGGAGCCAATGGTTAAATCTCCAGGAATTTTCTGTGCCAGTTTAAAAGTCAAATAATGCAGGGGTTAGGGGAAGGGAGGAATGAACAGGTGGGGCACAGAGGGTTCCTAGGGCAGTGAAACTACTCCGTGCGATTCTATAATGATGGACACGTGTCAGTATACGTTTGTCCAAAACCACAGAATGTACAACACCCAGAGTGAACCCTAATGTAAACTGTGGACTTTGGGTGATGACGACGTGTCAGTGTACGTTCATCAATAATAATAAATGCACCGTCTGGTGGGGATGTTGATAATGGGGGAGGCTGTGCGTCTGTGGAGACAGGGAACATCTGGGAAATCTCTGTACTTTCTGCTCAATTTTGCTGTGAACCTAAAATTGCTCTAAAAAAATGTAAGACTATTAAAAAATTAAATGATAAAACTTAGAATTAAGTGAATTATATTACAAAGATAATAAATATTCAAAATGTCACATCCTAATCGTGTCACATACTTTACTGTCATCTGTGCTCTTGGAGGTCTTTGCTCCTGTTGCCTCTTGGGGAAACACTATTTAATGGTGTGCTCCTGCACACCTCTCCTCGTTTCCCTGGTCAGTGATGTTGCCTTGGTGGTTTGAGATCAACCGTGATGAGGGTTCACGCCACGGAAGTCTGCACATTTCATATCAGGGCCTGATCTGTGGTTTCCCTGATTTGTGTAGACTTGAAACGCTGAAGGATATATTATTAGCGAAGATTTAGCTTAAAAGTGTGTTGAGTCTGCAGCCATCATTTTGTAAACAGCACAAAAACTGAGGAAATGTTCTTTTAATGTTCAAAATCATTTTCTGGTTCAGCAAAGAAATTGCTCACATCATTGACAAAGGAGTGAGATGCTGACATATGTCTTCATTTTCTCCACTTTGATCTTGCTTGTTAACCTAAACAGGAATATCTGCCAACATTCACGTTGGACCCACGCTCATTTGTCACTGACAGTGGAGGCTTCTCGCTGAATCAGATCGTAATGGAGCATTTCTCCATCGTCTTATTGGTGACACTATTGGTGAAAGATTTGTAAACACTGACAGTGGTGGGCTTGCAGGGAACAGGAAGTCACACTGAAGTTGTAGGTGTGCTGAATTTACAACGAAGAGTATTATATATTTGATTGTGTGCTGTACCTTCTTTACATAGTAAATCTACAAAGACACACACACATGTTTTTTTCTCTATAGAGATGATTCTTAAACATTTCCCAGCTCACCACTGCGTAAGGACATATGACATAATTCCTATTGTAGGCGTCACTGTCTATTTGACCTGGAATAAACTTCTGTGATAGAAAGAAAACATGACTATTTTGTGGATTCAAGTAAACCTGTGTGATTGGGTTAGATTTTTTAAGGATATTTATTAGAAAATATTTGCCAGGAAAAGTATATTGTTTTTTCAAATGAAGAAGAGCTTTCTCCCTGTAACTGTCTAAGAAATGGGAATGCATGAATTTTATGTCCTTAGAAATGTGTATTTACTTCAATGAAATGCTCTTAAAATTTAGTCTATGAAAAATGCCTTGGTTATTCAGTAAACTTGGCGATATGATAAGCTTGAGCTGGGCAGAGTTTTCATATGTTCTGAGGCCTGATTTCAGGCTCAGTAACACAGCTGAGAATTTCAATGGACTTTCCATGATACCTCTCAGACCCCAGAGCATCTTGACTTTGTTGACATAGTTAAAACCTTCTAAGTAAATATAAAATTTCAATGCTTGAACAGTTTGCAACATTCCCTTAAGCTAGAATGCAAGTTAAAATTTTTAACCTGTGTTAAGTGTGTTTAACCATAAACTTCAGAGCATGCCCATTGGTAGTGTGGTCTTTCCTTGTACATCAGGATCTTGCCATGGTCTTAGGTGGTGATTTGAGAACCTGGGAGTATGAATCAAGATTCAGGACTTATATAGATTACTGGACTTTATCAAGGTTAAAAAACATTTGTGCTTCCAAGGACACCGTCCTGGAACTGAAGAGACAACCCAAAGAAAAAAGAAAACATTTGCAACCCATATATTTGATGAGAGACATGTATCGAGAATTCAGTTCAATGGTGTTAAGTACGTGCACAATGTGGTGCAGCCATCACCACTGTCGTTTCCAGAGCTTGTTCATCATCCCAGCAGAAACTCTGCCCATTCAGGAGTGACTCCCCACCCCCTCCCTCAGCCCTAGTGACCTCTGTTCCACTTCCTGTCCCTGTGAATTTGCCTATTCTAGATATTTCATGTAAGTGAATTGTACACTATTTGTCCTTTTATGACTGGCTTGTTTCACTTAGCATAATATTCTCGAGGTTCTTCCATGGTGTAGTGTGTGTCAGAACTTCATTCCTTTTTTTGGCTGAATAATACTTCATTGTATGTGTACGCTTATGCACTGCGTTTTGTTTATCCATTCATCTGTCAGTGTACACTTGGGTTACTTCCAATTTTTGGCTACTCTGAGTAATGCCGCAGTGCACGTTGGCGTGCAGGTGTCTGAATTCCTGTTTCCTTTGGCTACATACCTAAGCGTGGAATTTCTGGGTCATATGGTGAGTCTATGTTTAACTTTTTTTTTTTTTTGAGGAAGATTGGCTCTGAGCTAACATCTGTTGCCAATCCTTCTCTTTTTGCTGAGGAAGACTGGCCCTGAGCTAACATCCATGCCCATCCTCCTCCACTTTATATGTGGGAAGCCTGCCACAGCATGGCTTAATAAGCAGTGTGTAGGTCCACACTCAGGATCCGAGCTGGCAAACCCCCGGGGCCGCTGAAGTGGAATGCGCGAACTTAACCACTGCACCACCTGGCCAGCCCCTCTGTGTTTAACTTTTTAAGGAACAGTCAAATTGTTTTCCCAGTGGCTGTACCATTTTACATTCCCACCAGTGGTGTAGAGGGTTCCAGTTTCTCCATGTCGCGGGTTACTTGCTGTTTTCTGATCTCTGAGGCGTGGCAGGGTTAAATGACTAGAAGGCGTTGGCGCTGGGACCTGACTCTGGCAGCAGATCTGATCTTAACTGGTCACTCCTCACACTGTGCTGAACAGGAGCGGTCAGATCAGACGAGGGAATTTGAAAGGGGGGGCCATGCTATGGGTGAAGGGATGTCCTGGTGACGTGGGCTTCGTTTCCCTAACGACTGCTGATGTCGAGCATCTTTTCACCACTTGTGCATCTTCTCTGGAGAGACGTCTATTCAAGTCTGTGGCTGACTTTTGAATTGCTTTGTTTTTGTTGACCTGTAGGAGTTCTTTGTGTTTTATGGATATTAATCTCTTCTAGGATGTGTGATTTGAGAATATTTTCTCGTACTCTGTGGGCTGTCTTTTTATGAGGAGTTTGAATTTTAATATTGACTAGAAATGTGCTAAGACAATATCCCAGGTTTCTTCTCGATTTCCTGTGTTCAGAAAGATTAGACACGCGTGTCTACTTCAGAAAGTCATCTCGAGGCAACGCCTGTCCTTCTGTGCGCTAGCTGCCCCCTTTGCAGCCTCCTCGTCTTATCTGACCGCTTCTGTTCTGCGTGGTGTGAGGGGCGAGGGGTCAGGACCGGACTCTGCTGTCTTCTAGTTATTTAACCCACTGCGTCTCAGTTTTCGATCTGCAGAGCGGGCCTCCCTCCGGGAGCGAGGGCACGGATTAAATTAATGGGTTAATGTGCACAGAACTCCTGGAGCCCTGCCCGGCGTGTGGGGAACACGCCACACGTGCCGCTCTTTCTCTGTGAGCGTGTTTTATATCCGACCGGACTGAGGGAGCACTGATGTTGTTACCCTCTCTGCTCCTCTCTAGTTCTCTTTCCTCGGGCGAGGAGAGAGTCAGCATCGACCAAGGCTTCAGACGACTGCCCTGTAGCTAGTATCCCAGGATTATTTCAGGAAAGAGTTTATAAAGAATTTTTATGAAGTGAAAGAAGCTGTTGCTTTGTGGGAAAAATATACAACCCTATAAAGAAAGCCAGCAGTACCATTGATGGAAGGAAGTGAGGAGGTTTAAGAAAAGGAGGACTCTTTGCTGTATAGAGAAATCCGCTCACGGGAAGTAAATGCCATAGGAGTATTTGCAAATCTGAGGATTTCTGAGTCTCAAGACCTATCTCGTGTGAACGTGGGTGAGCCAGTGGCTATTTCTGACAAAACGCTCAGCCAAGCGCCCTGGACTCTGGGGTCATCCACAGCTTTCTCCTGTCTGCGGTCGTGCATGTGTACCTGCTTATGCTCTGCCCTAGGATGTTGAGACATTTTTAAAGGAGGGGATCCGTCAGGCCATGCTGACGCAGTGTCCCACGTGCCACAGATAGAAGGACCCACAAGTGAAAAATATACAACTATATACTGGGGGGATTTGGGGAGAAAAAGCAGAAAAAAAAAGATAAAGGAGGGGATTGTCGCATCTCCGCCTCCCTCGCGGCTTTGCACAGACCCCTGATTAAGAAGGATTTGTCGAATGAGTATGTTTGCTTTGATTTCATGTTTCTGTCTGTGCCCTCCCTTTAAGATAGTAAGTTCTTTGGAAAACAAGAGCCATTGTTCACTTTTAAGGTGGCCCCGGGCCCGGGCACAGTGGACTAAGTGTTTGACTGACTAGTCTGGGTACACGTGGCACAAGAGCTGTGTTTAGATATGGTCCTGTCAAAACACCAGACCCCGCAGGCCTTGACTGTGCCCTGGGCCTGGAGCATGGATGGAGAAGCACCGTGTGGAGCCACATGTTATTGGGTTCCAGTTTCACCATGTCACCCCTGCCCTGGACATGTCTCTTCACTTCTCTGAGACTCAGTTTCCTCATTTGCTAATTGGCTGACTATGAAGGTGAGAAGAGAATGTTTGAAACACCAGCCCAATGCCTGGCACGTGGGGGTGTGTGGTTGTTGGTGTCTCTCTGTCCCAGAGTTCCTGCAGGAGACGGTGCTAATGGTGAGGCCGTTGTAGCGACGGTCCTGTGGGCGCTCTGAGCAGTTGCTTCACACGGTGTCCCAAATGTAGCTTTTGAGCATCTGTTCCTAAGTATAGCAGGAAGTCACTTACGGGAATTCTCAAACGCGTGTGCTTACCAGTCCCAGTGGAGGGGACCCTGGATGGAGGCTGACAGTCTTGGGTTCTGGCCCAGTTACCACTGCAGGACCTCAGGCGAATCACAGCCTTGTTGACTGACGTCTCCTCAGATGTAAAGACAGGTGGACGGACGAGATGCTTGGGGCCTTTCTGATGCTAAGACCCGCTGTCTCGGTGAAATCTCAAGGTGCCCCGACTTCATTTCACTGTCAACGACAAAAACACCATATCTTGTAAACACTTTCCATCCTGCAGCCCGAGAGACCTTGCAGCCCCTGCCCCCAGTTCGGGGGCTGGTTTGTTGTTAGAAGTCTTGTTTCCGAGGCCTGGGACACAGGATCATCTTGACCTGGCTCTAGTCCATGGCCACAGACCAAGCCACTCACCTCGGACTGGCACCTTGCCTGCAAGGACGGTTCTTAAGAAGGACCCAGAAAGCTAGTGAGGACAGCACTTCGCAGAGCTGTCACCACGCAGGAACAGGGGCGGAGTGCACGTCATCCTAGTCAACATGTGGCTTCACCGAGGAAGGACGGATGGGATGAGGCACACATGTGTAGATACAAGGGCACCATTATTGCCTCAGATTTTATGTCTTTAATTATTTAGTGTTTGGTTACCGTGTGTCGTGTGAGTGATTGAAGTAAATGAAGCAGCATAAGCAGGTGTGCCCTGGTCACTAAATGGGGACGACCTGAATCCTGCTGTATTGGCCTCAGTTGCTGTCGACCCTCCTTGTAGGAAAGATCACCCCGAGGCGGGCCTTCCCTCGAAATAATTGCTGCCTGTGTGTACCAGTCTACATGTTGAGCTTAAACAGGAGAGAAGCTAAATGTCGCAGACACACTTCCAAATAAATCTTACAAGGAAAGGAAAAGCCAGTATTTATACAGTGCCTTATCGTCTGCACGGCGTTTTCGCGTGTTGGCTGTGATGGTGACTATGCTGAGGCTGGTCCACCGTTCATCCATCTTTGGCTCAGAGTGGCTTCGTGCTGGTCTCCTTCTGACCAGCAGGAGGAGGCATCCCTGGAAACGGCTCGGGAGATGCGGTCAGAGGCCTGGTTTGACTGTCCACTCCTGTCTTGCTAACTGTGCGCCCGTCTGTACTCAGTAGTGCAGGGTGCTTGTTACTGGTGTGGTAGGCACGTGGGGTTCAGCGTCAGACATCTCGTCTCATCTTGGATCCAATGCTGTGGAGACAAGTTAGGAAATTCCTCAGAACCTTAATCGTTGTAGTTAACAAACAGGGGCCATAGCAACCACCTCACCGTGTTGTCAGGATTAGATAGAATAATACATGTGGTTAGCACATAGATGGTCTCAGAAATGTTGACTTCCACCTCTGCTCACCAGTTGTTGAGCGAGTCGAGGTGATTAATGCAGAGGGAAATCATTATGTTTCGGAAGAGAGCAGACCAGTCAAATCTATGTAGGCTTTTTTAAATGATGTCTCTTAAAGTGAAATTCTAATAAAGTTCAGTGTCTATCTGAGAACAAACATCCTGCAAAGGCAGAATTTGGCTAATTTCCCTGAACACTGGCAGTCTGTCAAGGGAAAGTATTTTGAGATAAGTCTGCCTTTTTCATCCGTGCCTCCCGACGCGCGAAGGAGGGCAGCATGGTCATTATTGGCGGAACGACGTGGATCACTTGCTGCGTTCACCCGGTTGACCTCCTGACCAAGTGCCTGAGGGTTTGAGTACGTTGACCTAATCCTCTTCACGCCCTGTCCTCTCAGAGGATGCTCCTGGTGGAATAAAAGATAGGCCCAGGGGATGCTTGTTGGCGGCCGTGTGGCTGGTTGGGAGGGGCCCGCTGGAAGCTCTTGGTGACCAGGAGAGTGATGGTGTCAAGCACAGGGAGCCCGATGAGACGTGTCAGCCTCTGAAATGGCGTCTTCTGAGGGCCATGTGACAAAATCTCACTTTAGCTATTTTAATACCTTAGTTTATGTGGTTTCCAAATTGTCGTCTAGTGTTAAATGCTGCATCAATTCTAGCTTCGTACTTAAGCGGAAAATCACAGCTCAACCTCTCTCCCAGACGCTGAGGACAGAGACAAGGGTTCTCTCTATTCCAGCAGCATCGTGTGTCCACCGGGCACCCACGTCCGTCAAACGCTGTGTCAGGTAGTTTTCAGATGTGGCTTAATTTAGTACGTGCCCCAAAGGATGAAGTTAAAAATCAAGAGCAAATACCTGGTGAAATCAGGTTCAAATTCTGACTTATTTTCTGCCTCAACCATCCTTGTTTTTCTCCTGCACGCCCTCTGGCGTTCCCTGCTTTTCCAGGTGCTCTCTTTGTCCTGCCTGCTGGTGCAGCTGGAGGTTGGCCGTGGGGGCGGCACGCTCCTCTGCCGGGCGGCTCCCTGGCCTAGCAGGTGCTGGGGCACAGGCAGACGTGTGTGCCCCTGCTGCGTTTTCTGAAGGGCTGGGAGGTGAGGAGTCGTGCCCTTGGGGGCCAGGTCTGCAGACCCACGGGGATCTTGGTGGAGGAACGTCTTCCTCCCCCTCCCCACTTGTTCCTCTAAGGTCGGAAGCATCAGTGACCACACAAGGAGGAAGTACACCTACTGCCCGAAATCCCGCTGGACGCCCCGACAGCCTGTCCATCCTGTGCTTCCCAGCGTCTCCGTGGAACTGTCGGTTTTGTGGTTGCCCTGGAAACTCAGCCAGCAAACAACCAGGACAAACCCCCTCTTTGTCAAGATGGTTTGCTCCCTGGTCTTATTGTGGCTCATGGGAATCTTGCTCCCTTCCCATAATGCTACTCTTGGCTTTCCGCTGGGAGTTGGAAATTAGTCCAACTAGACGATGAGCCCCGTTTCCCTTGGCAGACACGGTTGCTCTTTAAATGGATCTGTTTCACTTCAAAGTGACTCCTGTAGGCTGGCTTCCAGCATCCGACGAGGACATGATCAGCAGATCCTCTTGGTTCTTTTGCTGCTAATTTGATTTCCAGCTCACCTGTGATTCTGTTTTCTTTATGTACTCAACACTGTGCTTGGTGTTAAGGAGCTAATGCAGGTCTGTGGCTGCAGGGATCCGTCAGAAGACCCTTGGTCCTGGGCACAGCTTCTAAAGCCATGGGGTTTTTGTATGTGAGCTGGTGCAGAGCCGTTGTATGGAAGACCTTCCAGAGGGTTCTGGAACTTTTGGCTCTCACAGACTCTGACGTGAATTGCACTTTCCCCTGTGGTCTTCACAGTCCCATATATTGGAACTTAATTGCGTGGTTTTTACATGGAATATGTTTTCTCTCCCTAAATATTCTTATCTGCTGAGCACCCTTTAGTGTTTAGACCGAAGTAGGTATCAAATCACCCTCCAGTGCAGAATGGAATTTTATAAATATGTGTGTTTAAGAAGAAGACAGATTTTAGCTGCAGGGTCACTGCAAAACCTAGAAATATCCATGTCTACCAAGCGGAGCGCTGCAAGTCTCTTGGCAAAGTGCAATTTTTCATTCTTTTCTCCGAAGCTTCGGCTGACGCTCAGCCTGAAATTCTTTTATTACCCACCTAACTTGGTTTCCTTAGCTATTCATTTCACATGAAGGACAAGAAATGTAATTTCTTCTTCTTAATTTAAAATTTCTTTGGCAACACAATAGATCGTCAAGAATTTTCTCAGAAATCTCTTTTTTTCAGCCCTTAAATGGCTTGACCCTCTGCAGCATTTGAACCACACTGCCTTCTGAAAGCTGACGTACCGGGCACCTCCCGCCTCCCCTCTTCCTGACCCTCAGAGAAGGCTGTGCCCAGGGCTCTGGCCTTTGTGCCTCTGTGCTCTGCTGTTGCGTCCACCCCTGAGGCCTGGAGGGTCTTGGTCAGCACTCCTCCTGGGTCCTGGCTGGACAGCTGGGCTTGTTTCTCAGGAGCCGGTGGGTGGCTGCCTCATCCCCCCAACCCTGCTCCCCCACTTGACTTCCTGCCTCTGTCGATGGCATCACTGTCCCCATCCCCCCGCTCCAGCCTGGAGCTTTTCTTTCTTTTGACATCTGAGTGCCTCCCCAGGGCTGTGGATTTGTCCCTCTGAGAGGCTGACTGTTTCTCTCCTGTCCATGCTGCTCTGCTCTGCAGCTGGGGTCTCAGAGGTCCTGGTGCCAAAAGTGAAGAGAGAACATGGCCTGGTGTGTGAACTTCCATGTGCAGAGAATTGTTCCACTGGCTACATTAAAATATGAATATTCCTGAGAGGCTTACAGCCTCTATGGGCAGGTTCCAGAAACTTCCATGAAAGAGGTGCTTAATAAAGGAGAAAGGCTGCTAGGGGCTGGGGGACGGGAGAGGGGAGGTGTTGGTCCCAGTGCACAGACTTCTGGCTGTAAGATGAGTCAGCCCTGGTCTCTTATTGCCGAGGCTTTCTACGTGGCCACCATGCTGCCTTCTACCCGCCTCCCCCTACGCCAACCAGTTCCCTGATAGTTGTCACCAGAATAGACTTATCTTAAAACACAGATCCTACCTTGTCACTCTTTCATTTAAGACCTCGTGGTGCCTCCACGTTGATAGAGCCCCGCAGCCTGGCAGGGGGGCTTTCGCTGCCCCAGCACATGCACACCTGGACGGGGTCCTCAGAGACTGCCCGCACCTGACCTGGCTCACGCCAGCTCACTCCAGACCAGGGACTGCCAGCCTGACCCAGGATTTCTCCTGAGTCCTCTGTGCTCTGGAGAAAGGTTAATCTCGCCCTCCCCCACCCTCCCTCTCCACCCCTTTCCTTTCTCTCCCTTCCCATCCCCCTCCATCCCCTTGCTTCCTTCCGGTCCCTTCCCTCTTTGCCTTCCTCCCCATCTCCTCCCTCCCTCCCTTCCCCTGTCCTCACCTCCTCCACCCCCTCCCTCCCCTCCTCTTTCCCTCCCTCCCTATTTCCTTCACCTCTATTCCACCTGCTGCCTGTGGTTTTCTCTCCCAGGGCCTCAGCGAGGGGACTGTCTTGCTCATCTTTTCACCCTGGTGTCTAATCCACTGTGGATGTCCAGGGGGCACTCGTGCGGCTGACTGGCTGCACCTCTTTTCCCTGCTCCCTCCTGCGTCCGTTGATGGTCTCCTCCGTCCTCTACTCCTGGGCTTCCCGCTGCGGTTGATGGGGCATCAGAATTTTATGTGTCTGATGCTTTCTTAAATGATCTGGATGTGACACGATCTAGAGAGACCCTCCTGCTTTAGAACCAGGCTCATAACTGTTAAACGCACACTACGCTCGGAGCACAGCAGCGTCCACGGTTCTCCTCTGCCCAGAACGTCGGAGAAATGAGTGAGCTAAACAATTCCTAATATTGGAAACTGCTCTTAGTTTAAAATTTCAAAATAAGTTTAATTACATGAAATAGATGATATTGTTATTTTAGGGTTCAGAAATTGAGGCCCACCCACGGTGCCCCTGCCAGTCCTTGCAGAGTGGCTTGGAGGAGAATCTTTTGTGACACCAAGATGCTCTTGTCATTTTAAAAACTAATATTTTTTACCATTCTTCTAATGCTTTTAAAAATAATTGAATTATAATTTACATGTAAAAAATGTGGCTTTAACTGTACCGTTTGGTGAGTTTTGAGGAGGGTGTTTACCGTTTCATCAGAAAGCTCCTCATACCCGTCCAGTCGCTCCCCCGTCCCGTCTCAGGCAAACATTGTTCTGGTTCTGTCATTGTCGGTTAGGTCTGATTGTGGGACTTAACTCGAGTGGGGCATCCACATGGAGAGCGTGTGTTGCTTTCTCTCGATTGTCCTACTGATTCAAGACTCATCCGTGTTGTTCCTTCCTTTTCGGTGTTGAGGGGCACCCCCAGTTTTCACCTGTTGTGTTTGTGTCGCGATGTTGGCTCCCTGGGTGCCCCAGACCTCCAGCCGTGGGGCCTGATCTGAGGTGCTCACGTGCCTTGTCCTGAAGCCCCCGTCCCCATCCCACGCTGGGAGCCCCTGTTCTTTCCTCCCCCAGGGATTTTCCGGTGGCGTGTGTCTCTCTTGCTCAGATTTTCTCCTCCCATTGCAGATACCTTAGTGATTGCCACGGGAAGGTTAGTTAACACACCCTTCACCTCCCAGAGTTGACTTTTATTTTTTGGGGTGAGAACGTTTAGGATCGACTCTCTTGCTGACTTTCAAGTATCTAACGCAGTGTCGTTACCTGCAGTCACTGCGCTGTGCCTCAGATCCCAGGACTGACTCATCTTACTGCTGGAAGTCTGTGCCCTCCGACCAGCACCTCCCCTCTCCCGTCCCCCAGCCCTTGGCAGCCTTTCTCCTTTATTAAGGATCTTTCTCATGGAAGTTTCTGGAACTTGCCCATAGAGGCTATTAGTACACACTTGTAAGCCTCTCAGGAATATTCATATTTTAATGTAGCCAGTGGAACAATTATCTGCGTGTGGAAGTTCAGACACCAGGCCGTTTTCTCTCCTCACTTCTGCCAGGAGGGCCTCCTCACGCCTCAGCTGACAGGGCACCCCAGTTAGTTGTGTCGCCCCAACTCCCTAGAGATCAGCTCTGAGCAGGGGACCCTGGCTGGTGATTTTCCCCTCTGACACATAGTTTTGGAGTAGACATGGTGTAGAGAAGGAAAGAGCGGTTCCTTAGCACCTTTTGTCACACGGAGCCCCCACGGAGCTCGAGAGGCGTGGTACAGGCGGTGCCAGGATGACGCAGGTGCCACTGAGCTACGGGTCGTCAGCGAACGTTCCTGGAGACTTTGGGAAGTCAACGGAGGTTATTTTTAGCTAACCTCCCTCTGTTGATTTTTAATAATAGTGTGTGTCAGAAAGTTTTCTAAAGGACTCTGAGTTCCTCCAGGACGAGGCCCTGTCTACCTTGTCCAGTTCTAGCAGCCGTGTGACCTCCTGGTGCAGAACAGGCGTACACGTACCTCACCTTTTCAGATCTATGTACCTACCTGGGCTGAAGCTCTGTCTGGAGGAGACAACACAACCCATCATCAGTGGTAGCTGGGGTGCTGGAGAGAGCCGGGCTAGTCACAGCTCAGACGAGTTCCCTTTGCGGTGGTGAAGCCAGTCCCTCCAGCACAAACAGTGTGATCAAGGTCACGTAACAGCAGACTGAAAAAGCCGCTCTACTCCCGTTCCTAGGCTGCCGGTCTGCTCTGCAGTGGAGTGCGTTCTCCTCTAGCCACTTGGGAGACAGAAGGTCTAGAGCAGATCAGACGGAGGGCTGGGTCTTTTCACATGGATCGTGTCATCTATTTAGTACCTGAAATAAATACGTGTTGACTAGGCAGTGAAATAGATTCTAATGCCGTTTTGTTCAACGTAATAACCTCACAGTCCATAAACATGTCTGCACGTGATTGAATTAATGAAGAGGAGTACATAACATTAAAATAAAATATTTGTATTGCCTTAGATGCACTTTTCTTTGGTTAATATGAAAACCCAGCTTTAACCACATGACGACTGTTTGGTGGGACTAAGTAGGTGGGGTTGGGGAGTGAATTGCGCACATTTGAAGTATTGTTATTTTTCTGACATGTTAGTCTTTTGATTTTAAGAAGTTAAGATCTATATGCAATTGTTTGATGGAAATATTTCTTGTTGAGTATCAAATATATTTTATAGTAATTTTGTAATTAAATATTTTTACTTCTTAAAAGATCTTTCAACCCATAATGATTTGTATGTCCTATAGTGGAAAACCAAGTCTTATTATCCTTGAATTAATATTTTTTCTTTTATAGTTTGCACTGGTAGAGTTTAGTATTTCTACTACATATAGTCCTGCAGTCTTTTCAAATAGAATTGGTAACACAAACACTAGCCATGCACTGCTTAAGTTATGGAAATAATGCCCCTTTTTTCCCCTAAAGGAAATGGCTTACATCTGTTTCTATTTAAGATCTAAGATAGCCTATTACAACGGAAACCAACACGGGAAATGACTCAGCGGTAGCTGTTTACACACAGTAACTGCTTAAGTTAGAGAAATACTAAAATCACTTGAATCACTTTCATAAAAAGGCTGAGTGATTTGTTGTAAACTGGGCTCACCCTGGTCTGATGACGCCGCAATGAGAATCTTCAAGCCCTTGACTTCTCAGGTGGTAACGGCACAGAGAGAAGTGCTTTGGGAAGCAGCGAGCAATACGTGCGTCTCCCTGGAGAGTGGAAGTCATCACCCTAAGCGTGGGCTGAGGATGCAGAAGGCAATGGGGAGACGGACCTTTGTTCTGTCCTGCTGTCGTCCAGACCGCCACGTGGTCGCTGGCACCAACCATCGCCTGCGTTCTCTAGGTCGTTCTAAAGTAGGCAGAGGCGGTTAAATCTCTGAAACCAGATTCAGAGAGCAGCAACCACGTCTGCGGCCGCCTGAGGACGTCCCCTGCACCTGTGCTCCGAGCTCTTCCGTGGACCCGTCCATCCTGCTCCTCTGCTCCCGTGCTGACGCGGCCCGGGCGGGAAGGCAGGCGGATCGCGGGGCTACTGAAATCTTTATGAGAGTCACTTGCTTCCCTTTGGCTTTGAGATGGAGGACCGTGATGAAACATCGCCTGCCAGCTCCTCCCCGAGCACCCGGGCTGCTTTTGGAGAGGACAGAGCACTTCCCTGTGGTCCAGTCGTCATCACGGGAACAGAAAAGAAGTAGACTCCGACTGAGGTTTGGGGTCCTGCTTCCTCGGGGCGAGTCTGTGCACGGCAGTGGGCAGAGGCTGGATTCTCTGGGGCGTGCTGGCCCCGGTTCTGAAAGCATGTGAGCGTCAGGACGTAAGCGTGTCTGAAAGCATGTGAGCATCCCTGTGGGTTGGGTGTGTCCACATCAATGAAATGCCTTCTGCCACTGAGTCTGCCTGTCCTCAGTAAGTGCCCTAAGGCTACAGAGACAGGTTTTGTTATCAACCTTTAAGTAGAGATGGATCTTTGCAGAGGGTTGAGTGTGTTCAATACTGTTCTGAGAAGAACCTGCCTTTGAAAGATCCCGTGAACCTGAATCTCCACGAGTTCATCGTCTCCCTGCTGAAGCATCGTTTACTTAGCATTTGGTTCTCCCGCCTGTGTTGATTGTCGGCGTGGTTTACAGTGGAATGGAGAAAATCCTAAGTACAGGTCAAATACCCTGTCAGACGTCTGTCTGAACAGGACGGTGACGGGTTTCTTTTGAAACAAGCATCTCAGAACTTACACGTATGGATTAAACTTGTCGCCTCCCCGTGAGTTACACCATTTTGCATCATTTCCAGAATTTCTCTTTGGAACACCTCGTAGACCAGGAATCTATGCAAAGATGGTAATATTCAAAGTGGACAAGAATTTGTGTGCAGAGTTACTAGTTGCTGTGTCCTTCAGCAATGGAAAGTGCTCAGATCAACTGTAACGTACGCACGGTGGAAAGTTAACTGGAAAACAGGATTCAGAATATGATCCCAGTTTTGTAAAAATATCTCACGACTTTTGTTACTGGTTCAGCTCAGTTTCTGAGTAAAGTTGACTCAAGCATCGAGCTTTGAGAGCTTGATTTTTCAAACTGAAAGATCAGCCCCCATCGGTTCACATGAAAAATGAATCCAAATACGGAAATTAGTTCATGAAAATTACGAACAAATTTAAAAATACTGTCTAAATATCTAGAAAATCTGGATATTCTTACTTGCTATTTTTTTCCTTTTTAGTTCATCTTTTTTTTTTTAATGAAAAGTAATACATGCTGTAAGACATTGAACCAATATAGAAAACTAAAAGAAGATAGCGGGTGTTCATCAGAACTCCTACCACTCAGAAATAACCATCACTAAACACCAAATCCATCAGTGTAAACTTTAGACATATTTTTAGTAAATTGGATCATATTCTACATGGTATATTTTTAATGAAAATGTGAAATGTAACTATTTGATTATCTTTTTTCTTTTGAGGAAGATTTGCCCTGAGCTAACATCTGCCACCAATCCTCCTTTTTTTTGCTGAGGGAGATTGGCCCTGAGCTAACTTCTGTCCCCTTCTTCCTCTACTTTCCATGTGGAACGCAATATGACTACCATAGCATGGCTTGATAAGTGGTGCTAGGTCCACACCCGGGATCTGAACCAGTGAACCCCAAGCTGCTGAAGCAGAGTGTGGAAACAGCTGCTGTGCCACCAGGCCGGCCCATAACTATTTGATTTTTTTTTAAAGATTGACACCTGAGCTAACATCTGTTGCCAATCTTGTTTTTTTTTTTTTTTTTCCTTCTTCTCCCCAAAGCACCGCCCCCCGACCCCGTCCTGGTACATTGTTGTATATTCTAATTGTAGGTCCTTCTAGTTGTGGTATGTGGGACGCGGCCTCAGCCTGGCCTGATGAGTGGTGCTAGGTCCGCGCCCAGGCTCCAAACTGGCAAAACCCTGGGCCGCCGGAGCAGAGTGCGTGATCTTAACCAACTTGGCCCCGGGGAGGCCCCTGTTTGATTTCAATAGAAGTAATAAATCAATGTGAAACTGAAGTCGTGGCTGCGCTTCTCGTAGATGTTTCTTCACCCCAAGAGACATAATTCCTTAAAAGGGCTTCAGAGAATAAAAGAAGAAAAAATTGAAAGAAATATTAAGAGCTTTAAAAAATAAGAGTAGTATTTATTTATTTTTCTCTTAGATTCTCTCTTCTGCCACAAGAATTTCCATCTGGCTGTGTGTGTACCTGTATATATATGTTGTCGATGTCGGTACACACACACACACACACACACACCCCCACGTGGGCAGGTCTGCTGGTTGCGATCCAGGTCACCTGTGCCAGGTGACCCATCTCCCGGGAGACTTCCTTTCAGCCAGTGGATGTGGCCTTCCTGCTCAGCATCACTGCTTTCTCGTGCCTTAACCCGGAGCTCTTTCACTTGTCAATGCATTTGAAAAAAGACAGCGCTGCGCAAATATGATTTTTCTCGCTGGTTTTCGAAGAGCACTTTCGGTGCTTCCTCGGGATCCTATGACCTCATGCTATAATTAAGGGGAAAGAGGTCTTGTTGAGATAGTCACAGTTAACGTGTTTAACCAAACCCATGCTGAGAAAATTATGTACAAGAAATGAATGATTTGCTATTAACTACAGAGTCAAGCTTTAAAAGAGCCGACTTTAGTGGGGCACGCATTCAGTAGAAGGTTGTTCAGCACTTGCTCTGGAGTCGCTGCTGTGCCCGTGGGACTGCGCTCGGGTCCTGGAGTAGCCGCGGTGCTGGACTCATAGCAGCAGAGAGGGTCTGATTTCCCTTCCTGGAAGCAGGTGTGGAGGGCGTGGTCGGCTATGTTGTCTGGGCTGGGAGCCCCATGGGCGGGGCTGTGACATGGGACGTGAAGCCAGACTCCAATGACTAGTGGCAGCGTCCTCTTGATTCCTAAGTCAGTCACCATTTCTAGAGGGACGAGAGAGAAGGATGCAACCAAAATAAAGCTGAGAAGTCACGAGTGGTGCAGGGAGGTGCAGAGCAGTTGACAGGCGGGAACGGCCTCGAGGGGCTCATGACACATGATGTGACCGTGGCTCCTGGTGGGGGAGGCCCACCCTCACACATGCCCGGGACAAGGGCAAACACGTGCCGTATGTCTGCGTAGCTGGGACGGATAAATCAAGTTAACACAATGTTAGATGGAGTGTGTTTGTGCTCCCACCATGGCACATGCACTTTTATGGTGACCTAGAACACCAGCCTGGAATTAATGTTCTGTTTCTCTCTAGAGGGATGTACTGGCTCGGAACTTGGCCACCGGGGTGAGCAGACCCAGTCCCTGAGCCAGCTGTCTCCCTGCTGCTTCATCCCACGTTGCAAGGGGTCTTGTGACTACTCATGTGGACCCGCCAAGCCACACTCCCCAGCCGGACCCATAGCTCCCACATAGCCACACCTTCCAGGCCAAGGTGGAGTGGGATGGGGCCACAGCTGTGGGGAGGCCCTTTCCAAAGGGTGGGTGTCAGGGCACCTGTGCTACCCTAAGTGTGACCATGGCTGTGGCTTGGTCATTGGAGCCAACAGTAGTTGTAGACATGTATGAGCCAGGGGCATAAGATACGCACTACCCTCAACATTTGCTCCTCCGTATTAGCCCCCACGGGACCTCACCTTTTGGTGGGCATTTGTGGCTGCTGGTTTTGATAGCTGCCTGGAAAAGAGTCTGCTGAAAGTTCATCTGGCACGTCATTGGTCAGCCTGAGGCTCAGTAGGTCCTGTTCCTGGTGCCACAGTTTACAGGCTGCTGCAATGATGACTCTAAAATCTGTAGCCACTGGATGAATGTTTCTTTGGCCAAATAATTTTCTAACAAATCCATCTCTTTTGGTTATCTGTTGCTGCATAACAGACCACCTCAAAACTGAGTGGCTGGAAGCAACAGCTGTCATTTATTATCCCTAGTGACTGAGGGTGAACTGGGTCAGCTGGTGCTGCTTCTGCTCTGTATGGTGGGACGGGGGTCGTGGTCACCTGGAGCTGTGACGGGATCGAATGATCCAGACGCTCACTCATGTGACTGGCAGAGGAGCTGGCCGTCAGCTAGCAGCTCCTCAAGGCCTGTTGACTGGAGCACTTCGTTCTCCTCGGTGTGACCATCAATGCAACTTGGGTTTGCTGGTGTGGCAGCTGGATTCTAAGAGGGACCCACTGAGTAATGATTGCATCATGTTCCACCAAGAGATGATACCACAGACCATTTGAACTTCCCTCAGTTGTGTTTTTGTCATCATGTCTTATTGGAATTATCTTTTTATTTTGATGTGCCCCCCCTCGTATTATAAATTTTTCCAGCACCAGGAATATATTTATTTAACATCTCTTATGCCCATTTTTCATTCCTGTGGTGGTGCCTGGCATGAAGTAAGTGCCTGGTACACATTAGAACAGAATCAACATTTAGGTTGTTTCCAATTTTTTGGCCTTTATAATATTAAAGCAAAAACGTAATTTTTAATTTTCCTATTTCCTAAAGTTTTCCTAGAATTGTTCCTAGAAATGGAACTACTGGTTCAAAGTATAGGCGTGTTTTAGACTCTTGAATTGTATTTCCAAACTGCTTTCCCTGGGAGCCATACAAATCTACATAATCATGAGCCAACAGGAGAAAACCCTTCCTAGCAGCTTAACCTGCTGATAGGTCATTTTAATTTTGTCTTTTACTGTCATAAACTTGATAAGCAAAAGCAACATTTAGTTATTGCCTTAATTCACCTTTTGGGATTATTGTCACTTGCTATATAAAGTAGGTAGTCAAATACATGTGCAATTTTATTTTTGACTTGGAGGGTTATATTCAATATAGAGTTAACTAAATTTAGAATTGGAAGAGATCTAAGCAGGTTCCAGAAGCTAAATGGGTGCTTCTCTGCATTTTTGCCTCCTGACACTGTTGAGTCTCAGACTGTCTGATAGCATGTGTGAAGGAATCTGGTGTATCCACAGCTGACCCACTGAACCCCTGTATCGGTCGTGGAGCAGAACTAGTTCCCTGCTGAATTCCACCTTCTCGTGGACGTATGAGCACGTTCCAGTGAACGCAGAATCTTTCTGTGATGCCGGGTTGACATTGTACCAGGGAATTGAACCTGATTCATCATCGTACTGTCCCTGACTTTGCAAGACCCACTCAGCACAACATTGTATCTGAATTGTCATACTGTTGAAACAGTGTCATAATGTTGTGTATCCTCCAGTTGCATCAAAACATAAATAGTACATAGTGATCAAAGTTCACTGGCACAGTGCCGAGGAGTCAGGGTGGCTCTAGGGGACACACCAGGAAATGGATGTGCATCTTGATTGAGGTGGCGGTTACACACATCTACGTGTGATAAATGGCACAGAGCCATCCACACACGAGGTGCCCTAGTCAGTGTCCTGGGTCTGGTGGTTAAACAAGGTGTCAGCACTGGGGGAAGCGTGCACAGCACCCTTCTGTATTTCCTCGTGTCTCCCTGCGGATCTGGAACTGTTTCAAAATAAAACATTTAACACAGTCTCTGGCACATCTGTGCAGAGTTCGTGGTACACTGGTTGGAAATGGCTGACGTCATCGACAGGTGGGAATCCTTCTGCTGGTTCCCTGACGGGCTGTTTGCTTGAGCTCATGAGGGGACGGTTGTTGACCTTTCTTGTGTTGGGGTGAATCTGCCTTCCTATGACTTCCACTCGGAACTTGTGTCTTCAGACAATGTCATAGAAAAGTCAGCCACCTCTGTGTACCGCAACCTTCAAATATTTGACACCTGTGTCGTTTCCTGTCTGGGGAAAGCATCCCTGAGTTTAAACTCTGCCCTATGGGGTAGGGTTTGCAGACCCCTGTTTTCGTAATCGTCTCGTCATACTTCCGTCAAATTTCCTTCTTGAAATTTAGTGTCCTAAATAATGTTTTCTTGGAATGTGCTCCAGATGTCCTTCAACTGGCATAATCAGAGCAGGTTTTGATGGAGAGTAGAGATCAAGGAAAAGCTGGGCCAAAAACTGATCATTGTTATGCTGTGTTTCTAAAGAGCCTCATGCCTTCGTAATAGCTGTTTTCCACAGGCCTCATGTGTCTGTGAGGCTCAGGACTCATCAATCACGTTTCCCAGTTTATTGTCTCCACTGCTGTCATGATTTTGGTGCGTTTGTGGGAGGACCCGACACTTAGCTGTCCTGAGCACCTGCCTTGCTCACATCCCTTCTGCTGTGCAGTAACTGAGATGGGGTGAAGAGAAAGGACGGGCATTTTCCTGCTACATTTTAATATTGATAGATCATGATCAATTCTCCTGACACCTTAGTCATGGACAGAGTCAGGTGACCTGTTTACATCTCAGAAGGGAACATGTTTCTGTCATTAAATCCTGTGTCTAAGGACGCAGAGCCAGCTGATCTACTGTGAAGCCATGTGGTCGGTGTGGCTGCCTCCTGTCTTGGGTGTTTCCTTAAAGACGAAGATGCTAGTGGTGGTTTTCCTCCATGGGTATTTTGGGATGGAGGCAGAAAACACTCCATGAGCTTCTCTGGTCTGTCATCCACCTGTTTGCATATCAGCGGTAGAAATCTCTGGTAGCCGTTACAGGGACCCTCCATATAGGAAGGCGGCTCCTCTGGTCATGGGGTGAGATGTATTCTGTGTCTCAACTAAAATTGTGGTTTTAGGAACCGTGTTTTTGCTTCATTTGAACCCAGAAACACGAGATTTATGTTTCTCAGATTTCATAGCAAGGCATTTTAAAGGGGAAAATGTGCCGTTCTCGGGGAGGGAACACACCCATTCTTTGGTGGCTTGGTTTTGAAGAAGCGTTTCCTCTCTGGTGAAGAAAAGCCCTCCATCTGAGAGCAGATGTGCTCCTTCACTGTGACGGGTTAGAGAGGCGGGAGGACGTGCTTTCAGGTTATTAGCTGAAAACAACATGAATTCTCCAGGCTAGAATCCATTTCTAAGTATTTCTTACTCTTCATTCAAGCGGGTTAGTGAAGCAGGGTCCTGGTCCATCTTGCCATTGGATATATTTGTTTTTGAAATTAGGAAGTATTTTAAAAATTCAGAGTCAGGATTTTGATGAAGAGGTAAATGTCAGTAGCCATCACTTAGAACAAAATGTATTAGTAAAAACTAATAAAGGTCATTTGACAATTTGATTGAAATTAGTTTTTATGAAGTTAAACTATTTCAGCTTTCTTTGGTACTCACGTCTATTACAACTAGTGTCTTAAGCATGCAAGCCATGAAATAGTGAGAACTATACTGATTGCATCGTATGATTTTAACACAAAGATGAGCATATTCTAGTAATGTGTAATTCAACTTTTAAAGGAATTAGCCATATTCTTGAAAAGAGAACAAAGTAGGTGTTAGTGTATAAAATCATATTTTCTTATTGATTCATTGTAATTTCACATGGCCATTCCCACATGAGAAAAAACTTAGCGCATGAAAACATGATTTTAAATCCTACCAGATGCTGGAAGGGGTGTGCCCATTGGTGGAAACGGCTTTCCTGTGTCACCCTCATCGTGCCTGGGGTTGGTCAGTGAAGAATGGTCCACACTGACGGGAGGATCATTTATTTGTCATGAGCGACTGCAAGGCCACGCTTGGCCCCCTGGGGAGCTGAGACTGGGGAAACCCTCCCGTCCTTCAGTGCATGGTTGTGCTGCTCCTGGGCTCCTAGTGAGAACCCAGCGAGGGGACTTGGCCTCCCCCGTCCACCGGGTTCCTTCCATGCAAGGACGCTGTTGACTAAGAAGGACGACACACCAGTCATGCGCCGCCCCATTCCCACACCAGGTCCCCAGAGGAGCAGGAGGTGGGCAGAGACGGCGGCCCCTCGAGTGCGTGAGGTCAGGGTCCCGCAGCTCACATTCCACTCGAGGTGCCTTCTCACCGATCTCTCCCAGAGACCCTCGGAGGTGCTGCCGTCAACACGGATGGATCCGCCTGTACCCACACGCTCCCTCCTCACGGGAGATGTTGCTGTTCCACGTCTTAGCACGGCTGGGGCCTGCTGTGGGGCAGCCAGGAGTGACCAGCCTGGCCCAGTGTCCATGGACCCTCTTCTGTATGAAGCCTTCTCTTGTCCATGCCTCCCTGTTTTGCTGGTCTCCTCGTAAGGGCTCAGTCACCTGAATTCACTGACTGCGCCGTCCTCTTTCTCCCTGCTGAGTCTGCTTCCTCCCTCCTTCCATACGCTACCCTCACTCTGTTAGTTAAGGCCCAGTCAGAATGCAAAGCAAGAATGCACCCTGTTCCCATTTTATTAGGAAACTTCACAGACTTTGTGTGAGGTAACTGTCTAACCAGCAGCCCCAGCTCTTCTAATAATGGTTTATTGGACCTGAAGAACAAACAAGAGACTTTCAGAAGGAGGTCGCGTCTAAGGAGCATTCGGTCGTCTTCAGGGATCACGCCTAGAACAGACCTCTGCTGACTTTCGCTCTGACATTTTCTGTGAGGGTGGATGAGGAAGTGGGATTTCTAAATTCAGGTGAGAATCTTAGCTGTGCACACTGGCTGTTGTCCAGCTTAAATGCTCTGGGAGGAGGTGGCTGGAGCGGGGTGGTCGTCCCTGTGTCAGCAGGGGGCAGAGTCCAGGATCTAGGCTTAGTCCAGATGTTTGATGCAGCCAGGAAAGCACGTGACAAAGAACCAGAGCCTCAACCCCTCACTTCAACCCACCTGGCGTGCAGAGCGGGCCGCGTTCATTCGTCTTAAAGAGTCTGGTCCTCGCTTACGTAACACTAGCACTTTGCGAAGGAAGGAGGGAGTAATTTGGGAGGTTATTATCTAAACTAGAGAAGTAATCAATGGCGAAGGCCCATTTGTCTTTTCAAAATAGCTTATAGGAGACTGTACTTGACTTCGTTTGTTCACTAACAATGTGCTCACATTTTTGCATATTCGATTACACAATTGGAGAATCATAGCATCATTCATCTTTCAAAAAAACTTTCCAGGAACTTCCTTAAGTTGAAAAGAGTCTTATTATAGCAGGTAAAAATTACCGGTTCCCTGGCACATTTCTTGTGCGTATTGTTTGCTGTGTTCTGTGCTCTGACACACGCCGGGCGTCGTACCCGGAAGTCAAGGACGTAATCCTGGCTCTGAACTGGGAAGCCCCCAGCCACGGAGATTTGGTAAAAAGAGTGATATTACTCCACTGCGGTCGCTGTTAGGGTTAGTATCAGTGAGCTAACGACTTACGCGTAGTCAACAAACTATTATTTTAAAAGCATCTTTTAATTGGTTATTCACCAGCTGTTTGAATACACACGCACGCACACACACACACGCGTGCGCTGTCTGGAAACTCTGTGGTGGAGCTGTTTTACGGGCCTACAGCCCCTGCTCTGCTGAGGACGTCCATGGAGCTCATGAGATTTAGCCTCTCTGAGTGAGGGCGTGCAGCTTTGCAAGCAGGGTGTGATTTGAGGGGCTTCAGAAAACTTCTCCCAAATTTCCTGCTGTAATGCTTGTTTTCCTCCTTCAGAAATTAATCCCAGAGGGTCTTCAAGGCTTTTTGTTTCCAAGAGTCCCCAGTTAAACTTGAAAAATACCTCTGAAATCTAAAATATAGAGCGTTGTGGTTTTATTTCCCTCAGGGTCTACATACAGCATGGATCCTCTAGAATGAGCCCCAGACAAGTGACCCCGGGGTCTGAGACCCTGACAGAGGGATCGGGAGACGGGACCAGACGATGTTGCTTAGGGCTTTGTGTCCTTTGTCAGGGGATGTTGTTCTCTCCTTCTACTCACTGTGTGTAGATGGACAGGAAGCACAGGCTCAATTCACGACGGTTCCTGGAGTGGCTCAAATCGAGAAGGATGGCTTTAATAGAAGAAACGAGTTTGGGCTGTTTCATAGGCTCTGCCAACATCCGCCAGGTCCTTAGCAAGTCGCTTTGCTGCCTCCACCCGATTTCTCCAGATCCAGCCAGGGCCACGGCCGGCTCCCCTGGGCCTGTGGTTCCCCCCTGAGGTTGTGCCCCTATCTGCGTCCTCCTAGCCTGCACCCCAGACAGCTCCCCGCTCACTTCAGTCTCCACGGGCGGTGCCTCCTTCCTCACCTCCTTCTCACAGGCCTCTCTCTTTCAGGAATTAAGGAAGAAATGCACAAAGCGCTCTTGGAAACCTGTTTGAAATTGTGATAGAGCGTGCCCAAAACAGATGCTTCCTGGCTCAGAAAGCTGAGCTCCCGGGAGGCTGTGTCTTGGTCAACGTGGTTCAGCTGGAGGTGCAGGGGTTTCTGTCTGCGGTGAATGAGCCCTCTCAGACCAGCTGCCTCCCCTCGTCACAGCAGGCTTGTCGGGGTCTGCAGTAAGAACCATGTCGCGCTCAGTGCTTACTATCTGCCTGACGATTTAAAGTACGTGTTCTTATTTAACCTCCCTACAACATGGGAGGGCCCTGCCAGTGTAGTTCCAGTTTCACATATGAAGACGTCGCGACTGGGCTAGCAAGGCATTTTCCCATCTTCCTGCAGCTAATAAATGCTGCAGTTGCGATGCCCCCTGGGTCCTTCCGGCTCCTGGATGCCTGTGTTCTCTCTGGTACAACAGAATGATTACTCCCAGTCTCAATTTTTTTAATCAGATTTTTGAAAGACCCAAGCTATTTAATTTTTTTTTTAGTGAATATGAATAGTCAGGAGCTATCTGTATATATTTTGAACTTTTGAACCAACTCATCGGTGTCAGAAAGTTGAGAAGCATTTGTTAAACTCCTGTGTGCTGGCCCCCATACAGAATGCAATAGAGCCATTAGCCTCTCATAAATTGATCAGAAAAAAATATGAACAGAATGAAGAACAGGAGAAGACAGTAGAGACTCATGTGCTAGTCTGTGAAGTTGGGACCATGATTCTGCAGAGTTTAGGTAGAACTCACTAGAGGTGGTGCTGGACCAGGGTCTTGAAGGGAATCTGGAGTTAATACATGAGAGTAGGTCCAGGGCTTCCCAAGAAGACGGAGCATCAGAAGGGGTCTCGTCAGGTGGGTGTGTGATGTCCTGGTCCTGGAGGTCTCTTGCAGGGCTCCAGCCCACCCATCACGGAGCATGTGCATCAGAGTGCCTCTGAGATGGGCAATGCTGGCATCTCCTTGCCTAGAAAACGGACAGATGATGCTGTCACTTTGTGTGGTGACCAGGGGCCAGCAGGGACATGTCTCACTGTGTTCTGTAGGGTTTCCATACCCCAGGGCTGCTAAGGAACATTCCCAGAGACCCTGGAAGCAAGCAGCAGAGACTGACCCACCTCTGCAAGGGGTCTGCTATTTGCTGGTGGGCGCTTCTCCCCCGTCCTCTTCATGCCGCCAGCTTCATCCCAGGCTCGGAGAGTCTTTCAGGGCCAGTGAATCACTGTATCCCACTGCCTGCTTTTGTAAAGAAAGTTTTATTGTACCACAGCCACACCCACTGTTCTGTACCGCCTGTGGCTTCTTTCCTGCTACAATGGTAGTTGTGAGAGAGAGCGTGTCATCCTCAAAGCCTAAAATATTTACTGTCTGGCCCTTTATAGAAAATGTTCACTGAGCTCTGTGCTAATTGTCCTTCTGTCCTTATCATACTTTTCTCTGGCCAGGCAGAGACATTTCTCAAACTTTTTCTCTGTTGGGACTTTATTCTGTCAACACTGATTTAGATTGATGTTTGGTGCAAAAGTAAACAGAGCTATAAAGGAGGAAGCATGAGTAATTAATTTGACCCCAGGGTATCTTCGTGTGATTCCATTCTGCATTAAGTCAGGAAGTCTTCCTGCGAACAAATCGTATTTAATATCTTATTTGTTGGCTCACCAGCTCTTGGGTGCCCTGTAAGCTGCATTCACTCTCAGACTCAGCCAGGCTCACCCTCCTGAGGTTGACCAGCAGTCCCAGCGGCCAAGAGCCTGGAGATACCAGTGGCTCTTGTCCTTGTTTATTCTGTACATATTGGGCTGTAAGCGTACATTCCTCTGGGCAGAAATTAAAGTTAATTCATCCTTGTAATCAAGTTGGGCACTCCTAAATTAAGTAACTCATGATATTTAAACAAAGTTCATAATTTTTACATTAATTGGCTATTTTATTCTAGATCTTGTTCTTTTTCAACTGGAAATATTTTGTTAATTCAAAGGGAACACATTTCAACAGTCACTTCAGCTGAAAAATCATCGCTAATTGAGATTTCATCTTCCTGTCTGTTAAAGAACTATTTGGTGCCTTATTTGTGTGATTTACTTTTCAAACCCTCAAATCCGATACGTACAATGACCAGCTGATGCAGCTGAAGTAGCTGCTAGTGAAGAGCGGTGAGAAGAGCAGCCTTGGGCTTCTGGAGCTGAGATGGACACGTTTCCAGAGAGCGATGGCCACTCGTCCACTCGTCAGATATCTTTAAGTCATGGGAGGAAGCAGCTGAGAAGGTCAGTCCCATAAAATTGTTCTTCAGCTCTCCTCTTGGGAAGAATCACTGAAGTGCATGCACCGTGCCATCCTTATTGTCATAACTGCTTATTTTCATACAAGCATTATTCTTTTTTAGTGAATATGAGCAGTTTTTTCATTCCTGGGAAATACGCCCCATCACATGTTGCCTTTTCATGTGTACATGCAGGTGGCTTGAACACAGCTCTACACATGTCACTGTCTGGAGCTGAGGAATCTCTCCTCGTCATGGTTTTTCATCTTGAGATAATTGTATCAAGCTGAGAAGAATCAGGACCAGAGCATCACCACCCCATGATAACTCCACAAAGTAAGATTTTCACTGCGAGTCTTACGTAAGAGAGAATTCTCTCTCTCTGTGTCTTGAGTCTAACATTCTCCCCTCTATGTACAGGGACCAGGAAGAGTTTGCTGTCCTCATCTGGTGGTGGAAACCATTTCTGGGTTTGAAGGTGAGTTATTCATGCCAGAATTGAGTAATCCCTGTGTCTGTGGGACTGTGGCTTATTTTGCTTTGGATTTCATGAGTATTTTACAGAGTTCGCTTTGGTGTGATTACGTTTATAGATGTGAGTGGAATTTATGTTTTTGTCATTTTCTTTCACTTACTCTGCTGCTTCTGCCTTGCTGGGGACAGACGTAAGGATGTCGAGTTGGTGATTCAGCCTTTAGCTCAGGATAAAATAAATGGTGAAGCCATGGGCTTGGGCACAGCCACTGATTTCTTCTAGGAAAAAAAGCCAAGGAGAAAACACTGGTGGCATCTCCCTTCCAGAACAGCCTGCGTGGGAGGGAAAGGCAGAGGTCGTTTCTCCAGCAGTGCAATATAATCACATTATGAACTTTGGTTCAATATTTGAATCATCAACAAATAAGAGATACACCAGAAAGCAGACACAAATATTAATATTTGGTGACTATAAAACTATTTCTGTAAAGCAAATGCATCATTTTCAAGTGAAAGATCAATTATACAATTATTGAAGTATTTGTATAGTGGAGCAACTCCTGTTGATTGTCTTGCAAGTAAAATTAACTTATTTGTTTGCTTTTGAAGTACAAGGAGTCCATCCTGTTAGTAAAACATTTTTGAGCTCCAGAGTAACCAGTTTTGACGTGATGCAATGAGGTGTGTTAGAGAGTGAGCGTTGATAGTTAGCAACCTGAAAGAAGGTGTTTGGTCCAGTACCCGGGTTTCTCAGACCATCCTGAAGCCCGTGCTGGCTTGAAGACAGACTATGCTCATTCAACAAATGCTTGTTGGTTTCTTTCTTTGAGTGAAGCCTTCTGTATTTACTCTAAATAGTAAGAGCTTGAACGTTACAGACTGATGGTTTTCAGAAACCTTTCACACGTGTTATTTCACTTGATTTTATACTGAATCAAAGAAGGGCATGAGGTCCTAGGAGTCATGGCTACATAATTCATTAGCTAAATCAGGGCATGTTTGAGAGTGAAGAAACAGTAAGGAAGAGATGAAAAATGATTAGCAAAAGTCAGATCTAGAATGGAAAACCATATTTGCTTATCCTGGAATTTTGCTCTTGTGATGGTCACATGTGTTTGTAAAGTAATCAATATTAACTTCAGTATATTCCTGGGAATAAATAGTACCAGTGAAGTTGGAATATACTAAGTATTAAAAGAATGTGGTTTGCAGTGCCATTAGAAGCATAAGAAGGATCCTAATGCACGCGTTTGCTGATCCTTCCATGATCTGAAGATCATAAGCTGCCAGCCATAAAGTACAGTATGTTTTGTATCTTCTGTGTGTTCAAGGAAGAACAGTTGAAATGACCCATTTCATTTCCTGGTGATGAAAATGCTCTGTGAGATACACAGAAATGATTAGGGTGGATTGTGGCATTTTTCTTGTTTGACTTTCGGTAAAGACATCCCATTATTTGCAGGGGTGAACGGGCCACGCTGAGCTCGACTAACATCTCCGGACCAGTTATTAGAGTGATTTCCCCTAATTATACGCCAACAAATTGTGGGAAGGCAGGAACCTGTCTTGGCTGTCTTGATCTCAAGCAGTCAGAGGCCTCGAAAAACTATCTGTTGGTATGATAAAAAGAGTTAAGGCGCCAAAATAATTTGCTAAATTAATAAGAACTCGGCTAAAGACTTTGTAAGAGTTAAGTTCAAATAACTTTACTGAGAGTTTATTTCTCTGGAGAGAAGGTTGGGGCTCCCGTGTCTTTTCGTCCGTGCTTCTCTTGTCCGTCTGTCTGTAGAACGTCCAGCCATCACGGGGTCAGGGCTACGTGCAGCTTTTGCTATTTGTGAGGAGGTCTGTATGGATGTGTTGCTCTCTCTGTGCTTCTCGTCTCGTCACCACTTGTCTCCTCCATCCTCAGCCTCTTGGGAACATCTCCTTCCTTGACATCAACGTCGCTTAGGGAGGAGCCCTGAGACCACTGTGGCCATGTTGGATGCATAGAAGGGTCATGGGCACGCAGAGGGATGAGTGGTACCACGTCCTCGTGAGAGTGAATTGGTTGCCTTGACCAAGAGGTGCAGAGAAGAATCCAAAACAGTGCCGAAAGGCTGCCTGAGCACCCTCCCCCCAACCACCCCTTCCGCCATCTGTGGAAGCGGAGATTGATTCGAAGTGGATGCTCCTTCCCTGTCCGTGTTAGAGGCAGCCGAGAAGCGTTGCCTGTACCCACTGAAACTGGCAGACTTGAGACACAGTGGCGGATTTAAACAACCTCGATCAGGATTGTAGAGGCTGTCCTTGGGAACGTGCTTGCACTGAATACACGGAGAATGTTCCAAGTGCATATGATTCTGCATAGAGAGGGGACATCCAGCTCAGCATAAGTCCCAGCAACGTGCAGCAACATGCTGCTGACACCATGACTTTCCTTCCCAGGCATCGCCATGATGCTGATTTTCAAATTTTCAAAGGACGGAACCTTGCTAATAGAAATATTCTATTTTGTCTGGATGCCCAGGGACAAAGGGATGGAGGGTCTCTGATCAGGTTGTTCTCAGAGTATCTGAGATGGAACAGTCCAGAAGTGGAACTATCGTAGCTAGATATACCTTTTATAAGATATCAGATAAAGAGTTATTTTAAATTCTGGGTGATTTTTTCCAAAAAGTTTGTTTTGATTCACTTCCATAAAGATCAATATATTTTGTGATACAAAGCAGAATCTCATTTGTTAAAGAGGTTTGGCCTGGCTCTGTGGGTGTAACTGTAGTGGGGTCGCTTCAAGCTTTCTCTCTCTAGTAATATATAAAAGAAGTCTTATTTAGACCCAACAAAATGATTCATTGAAAATGACTGAACCCAAACTCTAAAATGAGCAATATTTTCGTGTGTGTGGCTGTAAGTGTGCGTGTGTGTTTGAGTGCAATAGTGTTGGCGGGTTCAAGTTCTTCCTACTTGAGGACCTGGCGAAGAGCATTCAAAGTGTGGCTGAAATATTGCTCACAGCCCTGCCTCCAAATCAGCCACTTTTCTCCTCAGATTAACTCAGTTCTGCAGTCTTTAGATGTCTACCGCATAAGCTTTGTCTCGCATGATTTTGCAGTGGGATGGAGCATTCCCATTTCGATGTCTGTCTTTACTGCTATTTTCAGATAGTCCTTAGTCTTTCCATCTGCAAGTGCTCAAACTTTAAATATAGTTTTTGTGATGAGTTTGCTGTCCAAATGCTCTGCAGAATCCTGTTTGCCTGCTTGTCATTCAGTGGGGACGGCTGCAGGCTCTTACCTCTCTCCTTCTCTTGTCCACCACCTCTTGTGACTCTGGGCCACCTGTGTTCTTTGTGCCTCCACCAGGTGCCACGCAGAATGGCAGTGGTGGTTCCTTCTGGCTTGAGTTCTAAGTTGAAAATGAACCCCTGGGGAGATACTGGAACCCCTCCTCCTGCGTTAGTGGGTTCCCCAGGGCGATGGCAGCTTTGAGGCCCCGCCACTTGTCTCTGCACTCACTGTGACATGGGCACCTCGCAGAACCCCTGTTTGCTCTGAATAGCATCACCTTCCCTTGCTGGAGTGGTGGGCTCTGAGGCAGAACTGAAGTTAGAGGCAGTGACCTATCTTTTTGCACCTTGATGGGAGAGGAATAGTGGGATGGTTTGTCCCATTTGCTTGTAAAATTCGTGGAAGCTTCATTCGGGATGGGTAAAGACCACCACGCAGCTTTGCAGAAGCAGAACTTGCCTGTGCAGGAAGATGAGCCTTATAAAGTGCTCCATATCTTGGGGGATTCGACTGGATAATCTCTAAAGTTCCCATTGTTGAGATTAAAGACTGACCCTGCTTCCTACCTGAGGTTCGGTCCTGATCGGAAGGGGGAAGCTGGGGGCAGAGTCCTGGAATGACAGTCTGGGGCGACTGGACAGGTTATTTGAATTAACTGTGTGTGATCAAGGTCTTCGCATTTCATAAGGTTCTGCTGCTTTCTAGGTATCTAGTGATTCCGTCTCACTCGCTCTCTCTATATGTGTGTTTGCACACACACACACACACACAAGGAATCACTATATAGGTATATGTTTGTATATTTATGTATACTTGTAGGTATGTACGTATGTATCTATATATGTGTGTGTGCGTTTGTGTATGTGCACACACACACACACACACAATCACATAAAACTGGAAAAGGACCTGAGGTGAAATCTTGATTTTTGTGGGTTCTGTCCTCCTGGGAGAATCTCCCCTTTGTCAGTACGTTTGCCCTAACTGACTGCATGGCTTGCTTCTCCTAGAACGCTCTCAAATTACAGCCTGAGCCACTTGTGAACCAGTGGCCCTGGAGCTCTCCCTCTTTGTGTCAGTTTCCCTGGCTCCCATTTCAATATCCAGACTTCACAGTTAACTGTACGATTATAATGGCCGAGGACCCCAAGTCCACGTGTCGTTTTGATGCTCTCAGCTCAGTTTTCTGTCTGTTCAGCGAATGTTCGCTCCAAACTTACTGTGAGCCAGGCACTGGGATGGCAGAGATTCATAACATATGGTCCTTTTCAGAGGAGCTCATTTTCTAGTTGGAAAAGGGATCTCTACAAAATAACCCTAATGTGATATAAACAAGGACAGTGGTGGAGACAGAGAGCTGTCGTAGTAGTTATGAATCTTTTTGGATTTAATTGATTGGGTAAGTCAGGAAATGGCAGGGAGCAAACGTGTGGCACTTGAGCCCTTGGGGCAATCCTTGGTGGGTGGAGAACCCTCGCCTGCCTTTGGTCCTTGCTGCTTATTTTGTGTTATTAGGGAGGAGAAAGGGTAACAGAGGGGAAGCGGGAGTCTGGTGTGTGGGGCTATCCTGAGAATAGGGGCCTTCCGAATTAACAATGGGAGCAACACTGGGCCTCGAAGTTCTCTCAGCATCTGTCAACCCCGTAGCATCTCTAGCTGTGAGCATTGCTGCCCTGGCTGATCATCCACAGAGAAAAGACAATAAAAGAGAAAGAAACAGAATGGAACGGTTCTGTAGAGTTCAGAGGCAGCAGTAAGCACCCAAGGGCACAGCCAGCTCTCCTTCTGGACTAGACATCAAGTCACGGGGGCGCTGAGACTCATCACTCAGGGTGCTGTGGCAGTTGAGGGGTCCCAGGTCCCCTGTGCCTCAGCCTCCCGCTTCACACATGCTGGGCGAGGAGACGAACGTGGGCTGCCAGCACCAGCGTAGCTTGCACTTGCCGTCAACAGCGCTGGTCCTGCTTGCTCCAGAAACTGTGGTCAGCGTCTTGTCATGCAGAGGAGGAGCACAAAGATCGCAGCTGTCTTATTTGTGGAAACATTTGGCGGCCGTCAATTCTCAGCACCAGCACTTCTGAAATTATGAGCGCACTGTCTTATTATCTGGCAGCTGTGTCATTCACACTTCTCCTCTAACAACCCGTAGTGACTTCAGATGCTGTTAACGTCAAAGCGTTGATTGACGGCTAATATTTCACTGTTTGGTTTTGCAGATTACAATGCCCGTTTCCTCGGAGGCATCACGGGATGTGTCATACGAGGACCCTGCCCGTAAGTGCACCTCAAATCCGCTCATCCTAGACTCTAAGCCACTGGCTGTACCAGGATCTCTTCTGATGCTTTCTTCTCCTTTTCTTTGCAGATCACTTATATTAAGACAATTTCCTTAATTTGTCACTGCGTTCGTCTCTGCATCTGAAAACTGAAAAGAACCACAATAGCAGAAGAACGGAAGAAGCTCTATTACTATTTAGATATTTGTTTTGTCATTTTTGCATCAAAAATATTGAAAACTGAAATTAAACATCTATAAAGTATTTCATATGACTCAGATTTTTTTTTTACCTTCAGCTTTATTAAGGTATAATTGACATATGAAATTGTAAGATATTTAAGTGTACATCATGATTATTTAATCTACGTATACACTGAGAAAGGACCCGTGCCGTCTAGTTAATTAACACATATTTATTTTCTGTTGGTGGTGGTGGTGAGAACATTGAAGTTCTACTGTCTTAGAAATTTCAATTATACAAAACAATGTTATCAACTATAATCATGGTGTACATTATATCCTCAGACCTTACTCATCTTATCACTGAAAGTCTGTACTCTTTTCCTAACCTCTTCCAATTTCCCCCACCCCAGCCCCTGGCAACCACTTTTCTACTCTCTGCTTCTATGAGTTTGACTTTTTTTTTTTGATTCCATGTATAAGTGATACCATGCAGTATTTGTCCTTCTCTGTCTGACTTATTGCTCTAAGCATAATGCCCTCAAGGTCCATCCAAGTTGTCGCACGTGGCAGGATTTCCTTCTTTCTCATGACTGAGTAGGATTCCACTGTGTATACAACACATCTTCTTTATCCATTCATCCATCGATGGACACTTAGGTTGTTTCCATAATGACTCAGATTTCTTATTTAAGGAAAACATAATGTTTATATATAAATCTTTATTTATATATTCATATATAAATTAACATTTAATTTTTTTTCTAAAGAGTGGCACCTGAGCTAACTTCTGTTGCCAATCTTCTTTTTCTTTTTTCCTTCTTCTTCTTCTCCCCAAATCCCCCCAGTACATAGTTGCATATTCTAGTTGTGAGTGCCTCTGGTTGTGCTATGTGGGACGCTGCCTCAACATGGCTTGATGAGCGGTGCCGTGTCTGTGCCCAGGATCCGAACCGGTGAAACCCTGGGCCGCCAAAATGGAGCACGTGAACTTAACCACTTGGCCATGGGGCCAGCCCCAACATTTAATGTTAATCTAGTCACTTCTATTTATTCTAGTTATTTTACTTAGGTAAAGTATTTATGAAAATACCCACAAGATTAATGACACTTTTTAAAATGATATTGTCACTGCCCCCCAACAAATATATTCTCATTTCTCCCTATTTTTGGAATTCTGAAGACTGTCACTGAACATTGGGAATGATTTCTCTCTTTTAGGTAGGTCCATTGTATAAATTATTAAAAATCATTCACACTATGTGCTTAAAAGTTAACAAAATAAGGATCCTATTTGAGAGGTTGGACATGATTATCCACACGGTTTTGTGGCAGGTGAAATATGCATCTACCATGGCCATGCCTCTTTATTTTCAGAATTTAGTTATGATTTCTTAGGTGAACTACTTAAGAAAGGTACAAACATGGAATAGGAACTAGAAGAATTCCCTGTATTTCACAGCTACATAACAACTTGTTATAAAACAGGATTGTAGCAAACTGCCTATTTGTGAGTTACGCATTAATTAATTCAGCAAATATTTGTTGAGGCTAATAGGTTCCAAGCAGGGCACGAGGTGTAGCTGTTTCTGGCAGTGGATGCAGCGTGGACAGCAGAATGCGTTTCAGAAAGCAAAGGAAGTTCTCGTGGCTGGGGAGCAATCTGTAGGACGGGGTGAGAAAAAGAATGGGGCACCTGAGGTTAAGATGGGTCAGGTCACATGACACCTCATGAACCGTGGGAGGGAATTTGGGGCTTTGAATGGCCAGGAGAAGTCCCTGATGGATTTTTGAGCTGAAGTCTTTTGCTGAGACTTGCATTTTTGCAAGCTCCCGAAGGCTGCAGTACGGAGGATGGATCAGAGGCGTGGATGAGGACAAAGAGCGGGAGAGACCCTCTGAAGACTCTCCCAGTGGTCCTGGGGGAACGTGGTGGCTTGGAGTTGAGCAGGGAGCAGAGAGTAGGAGAGATTAGACAACATGCGAAGGTGGGAGGTGACGGTGGAATCAATAGTGTTGGCAGTTAACTGGTGTGGATGTGAAAGGGGGGAGGATCAAGGACGACTCCTGGGTCTTGCTGGGAAGTTGGGAGGCTTGGTGGCCTTCAAGAGCAGATCAGGACCCGAGGCCACGGGGCGGGGACTGGGGCCGGTGTGATCTTCCAGGCCCCGTCCTGAGGCTGTGCTTGGGGACCGACTACATCCAGGAGGCAGTCGGATGCCTTGGTGGAGAGTCAGCAGCGTCTGGGCTGGACCTGCTTTGGGAAGACCCCTCAGCATCGGGATGTTAACTGGAGCTGGGAGAGCAGCTGAGATGTCTTGGGAAGGACTCAGGGTGAGAAAAGAGGAAGGACTGGACAAGACTCCAAGGAGTACCAGCGCCGAAGGGTGAGCAGAGAGGAAGTGGGGGAAGTTGAGAAAGCACGGCCAAGGACCTAGAGGAAGCTAGGAGAGAGCACGGCATCAAGGACGTCCAGGGAAGAAACTGGGGTGTGGGGTCAACAGTGTCCCGCTGCCGAGAGGCACCTGCGTGTTTTGTTGCTGTTAGTGGGGAGGCAGTGGGCGTGGGTTGAGAGTGAGTCAGGTGAATAGGAGGGGAGGGTGCTGGCGGTGAGTGTGGACAGCGTCTTCACTGCAGGTCAGTGTCTTTGACGAGGAGGATGCTCTTAGAGCGATACCTGGGACAGGCGAGGCTGAGGGAGGGGCTGTGTTTGCTCCTGAGCTGGAAGTGAAAGAGCGTGTTTAAGTCCTAATAGAGAAGCCGCCAGCAGAAAGGAGGAGCTTGACGTATGAAAAGGGGGGGGAATTGATGGAGGCTCGGCAGGTCCAGCGGGGCAGGCTGGAGACACGGCACCCGTCGTAACCGAGGGGAATGAGCACGTTCAATGCTCGGGGTACCAGATTTCATTTTTATTTCAACTTAAGAATTTTAAGAAATTCATTAAGGTTTTTTTCTTAGAAGGGGTACTTTGACGAGGTGAAATAGTCGTTTATGTTACAGGTCCTCCTCCTTTTTCCTGTAACCTGTCCGTTAAATTGCACCATTGCTGATGGACTCACAGCCACTTATGGACCCGAGAGCCAGGTGCCGCTTCACCCTCCCCTCCGCGTCCGTGTCCTTTCCCTGTGGTCTGTTCACACACAATTTCCCAGCTGTGCAGCCCCTTTACAAGTAAAGAGTGAACAGCTATGTTTTGGCACAGTTTGTTCTCCAAACTCTTCATTTCTGTTGTATTTTCTTCTTGAGGAGTCATGAAACGATTTATAGATATATTTTCAAATGTGAGTCTGTTCAAAAGTAAATTTATTGATCAGAACATGCGAAGGCTCTTGAAACTTCAGGGCTGGCTGCAAGAAATAGGATTCTAAGATGAGGGTGTCTGGAACAGGAGTTCACCTGTTGGATTCAAAGATTTTTGTAGTCTTGCCTGTAACATATTATGTATTTTGTTACTCCTTAAAATGTTGAACAGAAGTGCCATTTTTAAAGCATTCAGCATAAATAGTCTCCCCAGAACATTTTTTTTTTGGTGAGGAAGATTAGCCCTGAGTTAATGTCTGTGCCAATCTTCCTCTATTTCGTATGTGGGACACTGCCACAGCATGGCTTGATGCCCAGGATCCTAACCCGTGAACCCAGGGCCTCCGAAGCAGAGCACACATGAACTTAACTACTCGGTCACAGGGCTGGCCGCACCCCAGGACAGTTTTAATCTTCAGTGCTCTGTGCTTGTAGTGAATTAACTTATGTGCTATTGAGTCTGTCTGTAGAACAATGCACAGTGAATGTTCTGTGTTTTGGTTGCTTTGTGGGTTTGGTTTATATAAGCAGCGGTACTCTTGACATCATCCAAGTGGCAGAAAGTAATACACTATCGAGAGAGGTTACCTTCTTCAGCCTTTGTTGAAGACGTAAGTTAAACCGGAGGTGCTGAAACAGCCAGTGCGCGTGAATGCGGCGTCTTGTCTCCCGGAGGAGAGCGAAGGTCAGACCTCAGTGGTCCAGGGCCTGAAGACAGATCCCAGAAGGGCCCACGGGCTGAGCGTGACCCTCATCAGCGCCACACGACCTCCCAGAAAACGGTAAGTTGCTTTTGTTGTTTTAAAAAATAATAATAATTCTTAGAAAAAGAGATTTTCCCACACGTCTGCTCTTCTGCCTCCTCGGTTTTTCGGAGCCCTCCCTGCACCTGCCGGAGAGGCTTGTGTTGCTTTCTTAGACTTGCTGCTGTCACATGAACAAGTTTTGTTTTCCAAGTTTTGTGTATGTGTCGTGGTGCAGTCTCTGCCTCGCTTCATAAATAGTAAATTTCATTTCCTTTTCGAAGTCTGAGGAAACCAAGACATCAAGGGCTTTTTTTTTTTTCTGAAGCCCAGATCAGGAGGCCTGGCGACGGCTGGTGGGCGCCCGGGAGATGGCAGTCCAGGCTCTGGGGCCGCCTCTCCCTCAGGGCAGGTTGGTCCTGGTCGGGGCCCCGGGCTGGTGGGTCCCACTGACCAGCTGAGCGCCCTTGAGCTGGGCATTCTCATGCTGTATAAAGCAGTGGAATTAAATCAGATGGCCCTCTGAGGTCATTTTCAGTGCAAAAAAATCTACAATCTCTTTCAAAAAGAACATTTTTGTAGAAAGAGGAAAGTGTTTTATTTAGCATGTTGTTATTAAGAATAATTTTACCAAAAAAATAAAAATCGTTATAATTCTTAGAAAATTTCTCCACACCTTAAAAAACAACCATTTTAAGATAGTCTGTTGCAGTTGGAAATGAATTCACTGATGGCCACAGTGCATCGGACCGTGAGGCTGTTTGCCAAATCTGGATCTTTAACCTGAAACAAGCGAGTCGGCCCATCCAGTTCAAATCTGTGCCTCCCCTGGTGAAACCCCTGGGGTTTTCAGGGCTTCTCACACAGGAGGAGCGTGGTCCGTCTGTGCCAATGAGTGACAACCTTAAAGCCTCTCGGTCCAGCGTGTGACTGGAGTGACGTTGGTAAAAACACCTGCACTTCTGGAAAGACCTCTTGGGGTATCTGGCTGGCCTCAAAGGCCTGCGCCCTGAGTCGGCACAGCCCGGGAGTTTTATTTAGTCAGTACTGAAACTGGTGACAGGTGTGGCCTCCTCTGAGCCGTGGTGGGAGGGAGGACCCTGTGCAGGTCCCCGCCTGCTCTGCGGGGGAAAAGCAGGTCCCTGGTCACAGAGGCCCCTGTCCACTGGGACACAGGCTGTTTGCTTGTCGGTGAATCCACTCGGCTCACACGCTCTGCGTTCTCCTCACAGGTCAACACGTCTCCACCTTGAGCAAAGGCCCCATGAAGACACGTTGGGCACCTGTGAATAATTCCAACCAGACCAGGTAAAAATGACCTCAACGTGCTGACACGTTGGAAGACTAGAGATTGTGAACTCTCAGTCTTGTTTTATTTTGTTGATTTAAACATTTTCTGATCTGTTTTTGCCTCCAGGTCCATTGTGTGCCGAAAGATTTACCATGCCCTAGAAGTAAGACGCTGGGAGTGGACAGGAAGGAAGGCTTTCTGAGTATTCGAGTCGGTTGCTCTTCACAGCAGACCGTTCTGGCTTCTGCTGTGCCCGTGCATCACCCCGAAAGTAGGAGGAGCCTCTCTTTGTAGAAATGAGCTGTTTCCGTGGGCTCGTCACCGAAGCGTCGTCATTCTGGGCGTAGCACAGAGTTCAAAGTAGAGAAAGTGTTGTTCACAGTGCGGTATTTTAAGACAATTAAAATACTCGTCTGCCTTCCTCTGCCGCGTGTGTTCTTTCCGACAGCCATGTGCTGTGTCCTTGGGACCATAGAGCTGGTTTGAGGGAGCGCTCAGAGGACGACGTTGGGTGGCGAGCCCTTGATGGATTTAGAAGGTGGGACGATGCTGCTGTGATGGGCGGGTCTGTGGCTTTTGCACACTGGGAATCAGAGGCGTGGCTGATGGAAGATGCAGAGAGCCCGTCTCAGAGAAGGGCCCGGGCCGTGGGCCCCTGACTCGCACTCACACGGCGCGGCGGATCACGGCGCACCGGCTCAGGGCTGCGCTCACAGGCAGCGCGAGGAGCGGCCGTGACAGAAGCGACTGATGGGCCCGTGGCTGTGGTCGAGAAAGTCTCGTGCAGTTTGCTTCTCAGAGCAGACACGTGGGTGGGGCTGCTGAGCCGTGTTCAGGAAGGAGGAGGATGAGGTGGACGAAGACAGAAGACTTGGCTGAGGCCACGCACCTGTCAGCCCCGAAGAGGGGAATCAGACCGCGGGCTCTTTCAGGACCAACCCACTCTCACGGGTTTGTTAAGTAGGTTCGTAGAGGCTGTGCTGGACGTTAGGAAAGTGAGGCCCCCACCACCCACGGCTGACGAGCAGGTGGGGTGCATGGCGCAGTGTGGAGCTGGCTCGCCCTGTGCTCCAGAACTCCGCAGCCGCTGGGGCCTTGAGGCTGGACAGGCTCGTGCGGGGGTGACCGCAAGTTAATCAGGTGGTAGTGGTGGGGGCACTTTTCCCTCTTTTCTGGAGGGAAGATGATATACCACAGCATGCAAATGAGAATGAGCGTCTTCTGTTCCAGGACCGACAGGTGGTTCCGGAAGGCTCTTTGTGGGGCAGGTCGGTGCAGCCCTGGGTGGTTGGTGTCGTGGGAGCCGTTCACGTGCTTATTTTATTCGGGGAGGGAAGAGGTCTGGCTTGTGTCTTAGAAGCGTCACCCTGCCTGAGAGGGAGGGAGCGGACTGAAGGGGGATGTGCTGGAGGCTGGGACTTTAGCCAGCAGGTATGAAGGATGATGTGAAAAGGAGGACGTAAATAAAATAGGCAATAAAATGAAATAAGGCAATCATTTGTTCAAAATTTTGAGCACCCTCAAAGATAATAGACTGATTATTTCCTTGTGATTACGTCTTGAAGAATAGGTGGTTCCTGTTACTGGGCCTCAGACTCTGGGCTTTGCTTCCCCTGGGCCACGTGGGTCAGCAGTGGTACCCTCATTTTCCTGATGGATGACGGAGCCCCAGGAATTCCCTGAGACGGAATGGAGGGGTCTGAAGATTTTTGTTATGTGCCAGGTAGCCAGACCTTGAAGGAATGAAGAATTCTCTCGTGGTGCACGGGGTAGCTGGGCAGTGCGGACTTGCTGTGTCTGCCCTGGACTATGACAGTAGGGAAAGGAGCACGGGCCCACTCAGAGTCCCTGCCTCCCGGGTAGCTGAGGGGCCTGGAGCTGCCTAGGCTGTGCTCTGAGCAGCCCGTCTCCCTCTGGGCCCTCTCCTCCCACCATGCCGTTCCACTTTCCCTCGCTGATCCCTGTTTTTACTGCTCTTTCGTAACCCCACCTCTAACCTTTCGTCCAAACCAAACTATACCTTTTATTTCAAACCCTTCAGTAGAATGAATTGTCCCGTTGTTGGGGTCCAGCGTTTCCCCCACTCCTATCTGATAGGCAGGCTGGAGGGGGCCTCCTTCTGTGACCCCTGCACCCCCAGAGCCCAGCAGAGCCTGGCTCGTGTGAATTGAAGACGAGGCGGTGTTGTCCTCAGCGTCTTGGGGAGCCAACGCCAGCAGCGCCACGGTCTGCTGTTGGTCCTGGAGACCAAGCGCACGTTCCTCTCAAAACGCTCACTGTTAGGTGCACTTTCACGGACCACAAGAAAGCAGCATTTGTAAATGCCTGCTGTTATTGGAAGCTGCGCGTGTTGCTTAGGGAGGCGCGCTGAGCCCTGGGAGAGCTGTCATCCTGGAAGTTTAAACAAAGGGAAACAGGCAGGTCTGGCTCCTTTGTAGCCACTGAGACTGTTAAGATGCCAAGCAGGTGATGCCTTCCTGCAGGTCCACCCCATGCCGAAGTGTGTCAGCATCACCAAGAGCTCTAATAGCCCAGGTCCAGGCCTTCTGGTTCAGTAGTTCTGGGGTGGGGCCCAGGCAATACGGTGTTGGTACAATGTTGCTGGTCCAGTGACCACAGCTGAGAACCGCTGGTCTAAGCTGAGGGCTTACAGAGAGAAAGGTGGTCAGTTTCTGACGTGCATAAGTGAGCGAGTTGGTTCAGAGACAAGAAGATCCTGCGTGGAACCTAAATGGGCAGCTTAGCTCTGTGTTATCATGTCCTTATGAGTTGTAAGTATATTGTGTGAAGTATGCCCCATGTATACATTCATGTGCACGTATTAGATACCACCAGAGTGGCTCCTTCTGTGTCTTTTGAAGATGCAGGGCGAGCCCTGTGCAGATGCAGGAGCCTGTGTGACACTTGGTCTCTTCTTCTGTTGGAGTCTTATAACTGTTTGGATGATCGTGGCAGATATTTTTTTCCCCTCTAAGTACTGTTGGGCTCAATTCTGGGCAGTTTTATTCGAGAATGACCAGGGGACCCTGGGTGCGATTTTCCATGCGAGGGAGCATCAAGTACCACTCGTGGCCGCTCCCTAAGATTGAGGGAAAGAAACAAGAAAAAGCCTGCAGCCTCCGATGAAATTGTGCTTTTTAAATCCCCTGGAGCCTCTGTTAGACGTCGAATTGGAAATCGAGTGGCAGAACCTGTTAATTCTTAAATAACATTCTACGGTTAGTAAATAAGCATTAAAAGTTAGCAGTAATTCTCAAGAAGTAACCCTGCTATGACTCTGCTAATTTGGATGAATTAAAAGCCTTCTCTGGTTAGTGGTTATCACCACCTTCTTCCCTGTGGTTTCTATTTCTGGAAGACCTGTGAAATTCAGGCCTTGGAAGGAAGGATAGAACCGCAACGAAGTCCGGAAATGGGGGCGGGTCAGACTTAGCGTGTGGGTGGGAAGAGCACCATGTGTGTCGATGGCATCGTTGAAACCTCAGTGGTTTCTCAGTCGGAAAATCAACCCGTCTGTAAGAACTTTGCCAGATCCCGTGGCGTATTGTGTCAAAGATTTGCCGTGTCTCGGGGCATCCATCTATTGGAAGGGGCTTGTTTGAGGGTCTCCAGATTCTGTCAGTTCTTACGCCTTTGAGGGGCTTGGCCTGGCTTAGACCTCAGGATGTAGTCGTCATCCGTGCTTTTTCAGAAGTTCTGTTTCAGCCCCAGGGTCCTCATTTAGCAATAGAGGCAGCAACACCACGTCAGCGGCTCACAGCGGCAATTGCTTTGGGTGCAGTCATGCGAGGTCATCCACGTGGAAGAGCTTGATGAGCTGGCTTGGAAGCATGGGCTCTCAGGGGCGTTACCCTCGGGCTGTGAGGGGGAGATCCAGCCGGGCGCGCCGAGCCGAAGTCCCTTCCTGACGAGGGGGCAGCCTTCCGCGCTGACTCCAGGATAAGCCTTTTCTGCCCAGGATGAATTCTCATTCCTGTAATGGCCCCGCGTGATCCAGGCTGTAATTCAGGATCTGTGCACTTCTGCTCTGCGCGGCGTGGGATGTTTCCATAAATAAAGTACGTGGGACAGGCCAGAACCTCTCCTTCGGGGGCTTTACGTCAGTGACCTTGGAAGCGTCGTGGATGTTCACTCTGTCTGGGAATGTGCAGAATGACTCTCTTCTTTAGGTCAGATCACTATCCTTGTCCCCTGATAGAGTTGATTTCAAATAACGTCTAAATGCAAAATGTAACTGTAGGATCATTTAAATTTGGGGAAATAAAACAGGATCAATATTAGCACCTCGTTTACCTGGTTTTTCTAAGGAAGGAAAGCCTTCTTTCATCATGTCCTCAAGCTCATCGTATCAAAACCATCTTGTTGTTTTTATGTGGAAATCCTGGACGGCAGGCGTCCTCGTGTCACAGGCTCTGGATCCGCAGCACATGGCTCTCAGTGACGCTGTGTGAGGGCGTTTTGGTGGGAGCCTTCCTCACGTGTCCCTGCCCCTGTCGCCCACCAGCCCTCCGAGACCAGCCCGCTGGCTGCAGCTGGGAGAGGCAACCTCACAGCGGAGCTGGTGTCCGGCCTGAGACGGTCAACTGGCACTTCTGTCCTGACTCGCAGATACCCTTCCTTTTGGTGCCGTGAAGCGACTCCTTCTTCCTCACTTGAATAAGGACACTGAGTCTCAGAGAGTCTGAAAGCGCGCTGGGCTGCGGCGGTGGTGGGTGGCTCCATCACCCTCTCTGGCTGTGCTCTGGGTGGCTTTGTATCTGGTTTAGATCTGGTTTCCCCTCTCGCGTCTTCATGCCACATCTTGTTGCAGTCAGGGTGCTGAGAGGGTCCCCCTTTTAGAACATTTGCCACATTGTATCTGCGGTGGACCAGGAAACCAGAGAGGGATGGTGATCCTGACATGGACACAGGAATGAGTCGTAACTAAACTCGGTGGAATTGTGGGTAAATGGAGATCAACCTTTCCGGGCGCTTCCTGCTGTTTCTCTGTGGTTGGGAGCTATGGCGTCTGCATGGTAAAGGTGCCTGGACACAGGTCACGTTGTTGGGCAGCGTCCAGCGAGGGGATAGCCTGCTCAGAGAGAAGGATGGTGGGAGGCTCACGGGGACACCGTGCTGCGCTCCTTGCCTGGAGGACGGTGTGTATTGTCTGCTGCCATCTGGGTCCTCCCAGGTCTCGCTGTGGGGGTAGCAGATGAGGAAGGACCTAGATAACCTCCACCCCTGTTCTCGGAGTGACCACACTCCTTGTCTAGTGAGGAGCCTGAAGAGCTCCTGAGAGTGAACTTAAAGCCTCACTGTGGCCCCTAGATGGAGCCGTGCACCTGCCTTGTGGAGCACGTGGACCCGGCTGTGCCAGGCAGGGTCTCTGCGGCCACGTGTCCTCGGACGCAGACTCTGGACACTGTGAGCTGGTAGGCTGACCACCACGTCTGCGCTGCTTGCTGTGGGGAATCAGTGTTTCCCGAGTGTGCGCCACCCGCATGGATGTAGTTTCATCCCGTCCACCTTCCTCGAGGGACCTGCTCACCACGGGTCTGAGGGCCTCGTCTGACCACTTGTCTGACCAGGGGGATGGACATCAGCTGTGGTCTCCCCGGAGCAGGGGCATGTGGTGTACTGTCAGGGTGGATTGCGACGTTCACAGGGTTGTGACTTGGCTGGGAGGAAACCAGCAACTCCTTCAAGAAGCAGATCTCTGCGGGTCCCTTGGAGGTTTTGGGAAGGAGTCTTTACGACTCAGAGACCTCACATGATTTAATGCCTGACCTTGAATCCCCGTCAGATCGCTTCTTGTCTTGTAAAAGTGGACCCTCAGGGGCAGGCCCTGGCCTGGGGTCCTGTTTTGCATGAGGTGTGCGTGGAAAATGGCAGAGGAAAGTCATGGAGTGCCATTCGGGAACGACCGGCCGGCATCTGTGGAGCACGTTCAAGTGGGAACCCCCCAGTTAGGCCCAAGGAGACAGGCAGTACCGTCTCCACCCCTGGAAGTGCACAGTAGGTGGAGGGTGGACGTGCAGACATAACTGTACGTCTCGATCTCAGCCGGGGGGCATCAGACAATACTGCTGGGGTACAGAAAAGAGACACAGGATCTTGCCCCCGGGGTCAGGGGGAAGCGCAAAGAGGGACCATGCTTCTGGAACCTTGCAAGATGTGTCGGAGTTTCCTGGACTGACGGGAGGGAAGGCCGTGTCAGGAGCCCTGTCTCGGAGACCTGAGGGTGCTGGTCTGTTGGGGAATCAGTTCTGACGGGGACCTGAGCTGGCTGGAGGGACAGGCCGAGGTGCGTGAGGAAGCCCGTCAGCCGAGGAGCGGTTCGGAGGTGCTCGCATGGTGCTCGCGCTCCACCGGGGACTTGCCTGGGGAAGGTCACTCCAGCTGTGGTGCAGACAGAGGAAGTGGCAGCCAGCAGAGAGTCAGCCGAGGTGATTTTGATGAGAGATGCTGAAGACCAGAGGGAAGGCAGGGCCGCAGGGAATGAAAAGATCAGGACAGGACATGAGGCACCTCTTCTGTTGGTCCAACAGCATTGACAGCGCGTGCGAGGGGAGGAGAGCGTTTACACATGTCACGTTATCGGGTGGTGATGCACCCATGATTCTGTGCGCTGGACAATCCATCACAAGAGTTTCAGGTGCCTCGCCTGCCCTGCTCTTCTAGAAGGACCCAGTGGAGCCATGGAATGTCGGGGAACAAGGCCGCCTGTGGCAAGGCATGCCCTGTAACACAGGCTGTAAGAGGTGCGTCTAGAGAAGAGAAGACGTGGCCTCAGCTGGAGTAGATTTGCGTGGAATGACGTTGCCGGGCTGTTTGCTTCTTATTTTCCTTGAAGCCCAGAGGGCAGAAAACTGACATGAGGACGTCCCAAAGAGCACGGCCGTCTTCTGCTGCATTACAGGTCATAGGTCTCTCTCCATCTAGAATTTTAGCTTAAGAGGATAGGCCCCTGTCTTGTCCATCTCTCTGTCTCTCTTTCCCACTGGCACTTTGCACAGAGTAGAGGCTCGATAAAATTTTGTCGAGATGAACTGAAATAGGGCAAACCATTAAATAATTGTCACTCGGTGTCATCTCAGATAAATGGAATATCTAAGGTTGTAAACGGACAGGAGTGCACATGATTGCAAACTCTTCCTGGGCTGAGTGGCCCGTCTCTGGACTTGTCATATTCTCTTTGCAAAACCCCATCCCTAGGGGCCAGCCCAGTGGTGTAGTGGTTCAGTTCGTGTGCTCTGCTTCGGCAGCCTGGGGATTTTGGGTCTGGATCCCGGGCATGGACCTACACATGGCTGATCAAGCCGTGCTGTGGTGGTGACCCACATGCAGAATAGAGGAGGACTGGCACAGATGTTAGCTCAGGGACAGTCTTCCTCACCAAAAAACCCCACAAAAACCAATCCTATAAATTCAACCTCGTCTCCTTGGCACCTGTGCCAGCAGCTGTCGGGGCTGGAGGAGAGCCCAGCTGCTCTACCTGGTCTCACTTTGAAGCAGGACCTCGAGCCTCGAGTGCTCCCTGAGTGTCCAGCAGGAGCTTCATTTGTGTCGACCTCTGGCTCTTCACTCTCCACTCCAGAGCCCTGGAAGTCAAGGTCCCAGCAGTTCCTCCCTCCTGCAGATGAATATTAAATTTTCTGCTGAATTTGGAGTTCACCGGGAGCTCCATGAGTTTCCGCCCGACCGTCCGTGTCAGTGCCTTGTTCACAGGTAGCGTTCAGTGATGTGCTTGAGGTGGGAGAGTCCAGTATGCATCCGCTTTTCTGCTTTCTTAAAGCAATATGTAAGTTTTGAAAACAGCTATACTGAGATGTAATTCATATACTGTAAAATTCCCTCATTGCGAATACACAATTCAGAGGATTTTAGCACATCCTCAGAGTTGACAACCATCACTTCTCTCTAATTCCAGAATGTTTTTGATCACCTTCAAAAGAAACCTCATACCCGTTGGAAGTCACTGCCCATTCTCCCCTCCCCCAGCCCCTGGCAACCGCTTCCCTAGGTTCTGTCTAAAAATTAGCCTGTTTGGGACATTTCGTATAGAAGGAATCATACACCATGTGTCTTTGGTATGGCTTCTTTCATTCAGCAAGGCTTCACGGTTCATCTACATTTTGGGATATATTAGTCCATTTTATTGCTAAATAATATTTCACTGTATGGATACCCACCGTGTTTTATTTATCCATTCATCAATTGATGGACATTTTGTTTGCAATCTTTTGCTATTTTGGATAATGCTACTATGAACAGTATCTGTTTGGACATGCAATTTCAGTTCTCTTGGGTTTAAAATGGGGAGTGGGGTTCGTAGGTCATGTGGTAACTCATTGAGGAGCCCCAAGCTGTTCTCCACAGTGGCTGCTGTGTGTTATGTTCCCACCAGCAGCGTATGAGGCCCCAATTTCTTCACATCCTCATTAGCACTCGTTATTATCTATCTTTTTATTAGAGACGTTCCATGAGTGTGAATTCGTGTCTTATTGTAGTTTGCAGTTTTGATTTGCATTTGCCTGATGACTGGCACGTTGAGCGTCTTTTCACGTGCTCGCTCCACATTCGTATGTCTTCTTTGGATAAATGTCTATTCAGATCCTTTGCCCATTTTAAAAATTGGGTTGTCTTTTTGTTATCAATTTGTAAGAATGATTGATACGTTCTGGATACAAGTTTCTTGTAAGTTTGTTATTTGTGAATGTTTTCTCCCACCTTGCTTGTTGTCTTTTGACTTTCTTGATGCTGTGTTTGCAGCACGAGAGTTCTGAGTTGAGATGAAGCCCATTCACCTATTTTCGTCCTTTGTTGCTTGTGCTTTTTGTGTCGCATCCAAGAAAGCTTTGCCAAATCTGTGTCACAGAGCCACTCCAGGGGTCTTACAGTTGTGGTTCTTACTCTAGGTACCATCCATTTTGAATTGGTTTTTACACATGGTGAGAGAGAGGGATCCAACTTCATTTTTTTTTGCATGTGGAAATCTGATTGTCGCCGCACCATTTGTTGAAAATATTGTTCTTTCCCCATTGAATGGTCTTGGTGCCCTTGTTGAAAATCCCTTTTAATGGTTTATTTTTGGGCTCTCACTTTTATTCCATGGATCTGCGTGTCTGTCCTATATAAGGAGATGTAATTTAATCTTTCCTCTGTGCTTGCAAATCTTAGACCCTTAAAGCCTGTGGGGCGTGGGCTCTACGTAGTTACAGTGAGCTGTGTATTGCGCAGGGTCTGGGCCCCCTGCGTGGGGCAGAGTTTCAGGCGGGAACTGTTTGGCCTTGGGAAGTTGTTCAGCCGCCTAAGCCTCAGCTTCTCAATCTATGAAGTAAAACCCACTTGATAGAATTGGCATCACACGTAAGTGAGAAAGTATACGGAACGTACGCAGGTTGCTCAGAACATGCCTGGCGTGCGTCCTCATTTAATCCTTGTCATGTGAAGGTGGCACCTCCATTTTACCAACAAGGACACGAAGCTTCACAGAAATTGTGTAATTGTCCTGGACCGTGAAGGAAGTAAAGAAGGTGGGATTCAAACCCGCTTCCATCTGACCACACGGGTTTGTTTCCTGTTCTGCTCTGGGCCTCTCCCGGGTATGGGAACTGCTGATTCTGGAACTTGCCACCTCCCGTTAACAAGGCTCATCTATCAGTTACTCTCTGAAAGTGGAGAAGGACCTGTAGTTCCCCCTGTGAGGCACCCAGTCATATACGCTAACGTCCTGCCTTTTCTACCTGAAATGACTTTGACCCAGCAGAGTACGATGACGAATGCTTTGTGCATTTGTTTGGGCCACACAATTTGGATAAGTTGGGTATGAGCAGAATGCTTTGACTGGGGCCCCGGATTCTGTCAGAGCAGGAGGAGATTTTGTGTGGGATCCCAGACGAGACTGGGCATTGGGCACTCTGGTTTTGTCCACAGTTCTGCCACTGAAGCTGAAAGTCCTGAGATAAACTCCTTCCCTTCATGGGTCTCTTCTTTTCTTCTCTATCAAATGAGTAGCTTGAATTGGGCATCCTCCCAGGTACCCTGTGACTCTCAAATTCCATGTGCCGATAAATATGAATAAGTGATTTTCACAACTGTTACAACAATGTGAATATACTGAAGGGCAGAAAAACAGCAATGATGTTACTGTTTGAGTCATGACTGGAACTCAATTTCTCAGGAAATACAATAAATTATAGGATTTTCAGATTGAGATTGATAAGAAACTGACAAAGTTATGTGTCTGTCATTGATAAGTTTTTGAGGAGAATAAAACCTTTTGAAATAGGAAAGATTTTGAGGAGGAAGTCATCAGTAATTTGTTAAAAGACTATTGAGTGTCTCTGAGTTTTTATACCATAGGGTTTCATATTCATTATCTCTTAAATTACTGGGGAAAAATTTGTAGTGACGTTGTGAGTAGTATTAAAAATTCAAATGTTGAGTATAAAAGCCTTTTCTGCTTGTATAATTTCAGCGTCTTCAAAGATGCAGGCATATTCTTCCCCGTGGCTTGCTCCAAGGGACTCCCCCAAATAATAGCACCCTATTAAGAGGATTCAGTCAGCAAGAGATGTTTGATGTCTCTTTCTAAACACCTTATTTAATACCATGTGAGGATAGAACTTACCTTTTTCTCCTTTACTTGTTAACGTTAAATGTATTGTGTTTTTCTCTCTGGTTATATAAATAATGTCTACTTTGGGAAAGGTAGGATATATAGAAAGAGAAAATAGTCTGTTAGTCCGTTTCCAGCCACTCTGAAATAACCAACCCCTGTGGACACTTTGCTGGGTTACCTCCACTGCACACACACTCACCGGGCTGTGAGAGGCTCTTGGAAACCTGAGTTCTGGCCCCACCTCTGCTCAGTCTGTGGCAGCACCCCTCTGAGGAAGCATGGAACCTCCCTAGGCTGTGACTTACTCATCTCTGAATGGAGAAGAGTCAACCAGAAGAGCTATTAAAGTTCCGTTTTTTAAAACTATCCTGACATGCTATGAATTCACGAAAGCAAGTGAGCTTAGATGTGTAGTCTACAGATGTATTTAGTGTTTCATTTGCCCATCCATGGGATGCTAGCTATCCGCATTCTGCCCACTGTGGGATCCCCATGGAGGCAGAAGCCAGCTCGCCTCCCCCACCCCCGACACTCATTCTGCAAAATAATGGAGGAATCATCGTCCCTCATGCCTGGTGACTCAGCTCCAGAGTGGTTGCATGGGGCAGTGAGCTCCCCGTGTCATAGGGAGGCAGAGAGGAAGCATGGGTCCCATTACCCCTCCCTGCACCCTGCCTCTCATCCCCACTCATTTGTAGGATGATATGTTTATTTAGTCCAATGTGTCTAATGGGCCTGTTTACTGTCGTGGAATCTCTCTCCTTTCCTTTTTCTTCCCTTTCACTTCTTCCTCTCATTCCGTTATTTCTTCCATCTTTCCACAAATACTAAGGACTTGTTGTACATAAAGTGCCATGTCAAGTGCTGACGGATAAAGTTAAATAAACTGTAGTCTCTGAACTCAAAGGAAATAGGAGAGAGGAGTCGTTTTTACAGGTTATTTTAATGCAAGGCAATGCAACATATACTGTTAATGGGAAGAGATTGGGCTATGATTTAGAGGAGGGAAGGGAGAGAGAAAGGAGAGTAATATTTTCCGTGATTACTATAGCCCAGGCATCATGTAGAGAGAATAATTCTGACTGGAATTCACAGGGCAGAATCCTTGGAGGGGATGGCATTCAGATTTGGCCTTGCAGGAGCGTTGGGAGGTCATAGGGCAGAGCTAGAAGGGCAATGGAGTGTTAGTAAATATTCATATAGGAACAGCCACCTGGATGTTTGGTTGGTCTAATTTGGGAGGTTTGCCTTTTCTGATTGACCTGGTACCTTGAGTGACTCACCTGGTTACTTACACTGAGGGATTTTCCAGTGGCTTGGTTACATGTAATGGACTTATTTATAATATTCTGTAACACTAGTTTCAGAAAGGCTGTTAGCATTTCTGAGACATGTCTGGTAAAAACACGGACTGATGACAGATTCCACCAGGAGACTAGAAATGCTTGCAATTCATTCATAATTTCAGTATTCAAACTCATTATCTTTCCTCAAATGTCTGTCTATATGGCAAACCAAGGCATGCCCAGGTTAAGCAAATATATGAACTTATTCAGAGAAATGTAAATGTGACATCATTAATAAATTTGCTAAGATTTCTTCTCATTGTAAAGTTAGTATAGAATTAGGCCCAGCTTTAATTTATGTGTGTACATATTTGCAGACACAAGGAAATGTACATAATGTGCATTGCTGTTTGCATTTTTGGAATGGTAAAGTGATGCTTTATGTTTTATTTTGTGATTTGGGGTTATTCAAAGAGATCAAAACAGAAACATGGATGATGTGGAATCACATTACATCTGAGGTGGAATTCTCTCTCCTGTTGACCAGCGTATCCCTTTGGGCAAGTTACTTAGTAATTTCTGACCTCAGGTTCCTAATCTATAAAATGCCTTCCTGACATGACTCTTGTGAGGTTTGAGGTAATGTATATAAATGTGTCAGTGCATACTTAATACAAGCGAGTTCATAAATCTGGAAAAGAAGAAATTTGTGCAAGCCTGACGTCCCCAGGGAAAGAGGTGTGAGCCCTGAGTGTTGTCCGGTCACAGCCATCTAGTGGTCCTTAGGGCCACTCATGAGAAAATGTAGGAAGGAAAATGTTGTGATGGAACTCATGTGACTGATGAGGATTGTCTCAGAAGAACAGGAAGCAAAGAGACCTGAGGACCATGAAGAATTTGGTTGACATATACTGCATCAGGAAACAGGACAATTCCTGCGTTGAATTGTAAAGGGCCCACAGTCTTTCTGCCTAACATATTGGGAACTAGCAGGACGTCGCCATAGCAACCAAGCGAGTAGCCGCGGCGGGTTGGCAAGCAACAAAAAAATCATTATAATATTTGAGAACCAAAACTTTAATATTTTATTTTCCATTATCATCACTTGTGGTTTTTCCCTTCTTAACAGAATGGATTCCTATTCTATAGAAACTTGTTCCACAGCGGTTTTAGAGCAAGTGCGATTGGGTTTATGTTTTCTGAAAGATGACAAGGGTCCTTTTGAGGAATTTAAGTTTTATTTGGGTCTTTCTGTGTGAGGAAATCTGTGGTTAGTGCTACAACAAATTTGCTGTTACCTTTCCTTCCTTTTCCTGGTTTCTGACTTAACATTTGACTACAGGGAGCTGTCCATCATCTAAAGTGCTAAAATAGGAGGCTAATGTTGGCTGCAAAGTGTTTCTTGGAGGGTTCCTTTGTGCATGTATGTATTTATTTTCTTTTCCCTGTGTGAGCACACACACATAGACACAGAGAGACATACAAAATCCATGCATAAAGATCCCCAGTCGTTGTGTATGTATTCAAATTCAGTATTTAAAAATTATGTGTTATTTTAGTGTCTATTAAATGACTGAGCTTTGTTCTTAAACAAATATCTCAGCTTTGCAGTTAGCTATTACTGTTAGGCTTTTGGGGCTTCTTCTACCATCATATAAGCATAAATTTTTGGATCAAAGATGTCATTAAGGTAGTCTAATGCACTGTATATTAGAATATATTATATTTCTGGAAATATTTACATTTTTCCATGGAATTTCTTAACAATATAAAAATTAAATTAAGCGCACAGTAGTTTATCATCCTCCTCTTGGATTGCATGCCCAGGAATTATCAGATAATGAATCACTGCTTAATTTAAATAAAACAAAACAGCAGAAGTGAATTTCTCAGCAGAAATGGAAATTATTTGGAAATTTGGATTTATGGTTTTGCATTGTGTTAATTTCGTGCTATTATATTGGTGAAGATTTTAAAACTCTTTGGAAGACTGACAGCAAACTCTTCACAAACAATCAAATTGTAAAGAAAAATCATAACTTACCTAGAAAGATTTTTCTTTATCAAATGTTTCCATTAATGCTTTTTGTTTGTTTTATAAAAAGCACTAGGACAAAATAATAACAGCCTTTTTAGCCCATGACGCACAAAAATAGTTTTTTCTTCACTGAGCGTTAAATTGCACATACAAAATTAGTTTGCTCCTACAGCAGCAAATGTTGAAGTGTCACATGCTCAGAAGAGCAGTTGCACACCTATGAAATACACGTGTATGTCAGATGTGTATAAGGACCAGTTTTCCAAAACATTTTACCAAGAATTAAATCTATGGAACAGACATTTTGCAAAAGAAGGCTATTAATAGAATTTGTTATGAGACCACTTTCTTAAGTGTCCAATTATGTGATGAAGCTATGACAATCTCGAAACATAAAGTGTTCTTTTGCTAGTGGTTTGAGACGATAAGATCTATTTTAGGGGAGGCAGAAGAAGATGAGTTCATTACGAATGTTAGCTTCAACTTATTAAACTGGCAAATTGATTTGTCTTTTTCATTTTAATCCATAAAGGCAATGATTTAGAATCATCCAAAATTGTTAAGGCTCCTATTCCTGCTCTAAGTATTAATGTGATAAATGAACCAGGTTGTCTATCCATGGGTATGTTAGGGCTTTGTCTGACTTAATGTTTGAGTCAGATAATATATTTTTCCACTTAAACTCTGTACTTATTACTTAGATTCCATAATGCATTTTTTAATAGTCCTGTTGGCAAACATTTCCCATTGAAAATCGAAAGCCAAATGCCTTTCCTTTCTCAATGCCAACTACTCCTCTACGACACTAGAAACAGCCCTGTGATTGTTCATGCTGTGGTTGGCCATTGTCCAGCCGCACCGTGAACCTGTACTTTCTCATGTCTCCTATGTGGGAAATAAATAACAGCTCGTTCCACCGAGGAGGTTACCAGGGAGCAGAGGGCACCAGAGTCTGACAGAACTGAGGTTGAACCCTGATTCTTACTTCCTGGATTTGGGCAAAATATTTAATCTCTGTGAACCTCAGCTTCTTCATAGTTAAATGTAAGGGGCAATGATACCTGTTTGAATGCAGAAAGAGTCCTTGGGAAGACTGAACGTTGTATAATCTTGATGAACTATGAGAAGGTGTTGAAATGCACGAGGTGGTGTATCATGATGGGGAGAGCAGGGTGCTGGAGGCAGGTGAGTTCAGTATCTACCAGGTAGAATTGTTTCACCGCCGGGTAAGCCTCTCAAGGCTAACCCTCTATTTTGTGGCTTCCTAAGGCAACTCGTAATAACATTAGAGGGTTTAAAAACTTATAATTCATGTTTAAAGAAAACCTACCCATATGTTTCTCGCTGTAGCTGTTGACTAGATGGCCTTGGTGAAGTGTATTGTGTGGAATCACTTTCAGGAGTCCCGGCCACGTGCTCACTCTGCTCATGACAGCGTAGCCTGTTTCTCTCCAGCATATGTGGGTCCCGTAAGGTCTACAAGCTTCAGAGTCTCGTTTCACTTAACCATTCTGTGCGTGTGGTGAAGGATTGGCTTCGTGTGGCTCTACATACTCCTTTGTTCTAGTTCACTTCAATCTTCTCCCATCATTATCTCTTCTTTTTCCTAGTTTATTATTATTATTTTTTGGTTTTAAATTTAGGTATTTTCTGTGTTTTGGATGTGTAGTTCAAGGAGTTATTCTTTGTTCTCTTGTTTTCTTTAGAACCAGTAAAGAAGAATTGTGTTTTTCCCCTAAACCAGCAGACCCAAACTCATGAATTCCAACATGTGTTTAATTAAATTCAACTCCAGGTGAAAATGTTCCGGAACACTAATTGGTTCATGCCAAAATGTGGATTGAATGATAGGAGTCCTATTAGCGTTGTGCTGGGATCCACGTTAACATTGGAGTCAGATGAGCAGGACCTGAATTCTGATCAAGCCAGACAGTAGCCCCAGGAGGTGCTGCAGGTTCACAGACCTCAGTCTCTTTGCTCGTAGGTTGGAAATACCACCACCTACGTTGCACCAGCTGTAGTGAATATAGGCAGTTGTGCCCCTCAAACTTCTAAAGTGCCTGGTCGGTAGCTCAATAAATAGTAGTCCCCATTTAATCCTTTCTGCCTTCATTTTCTATGGAACCATGAGGTAAAATGTCATAAGGAGGAATCCCCTTGAAGAAACTAAAGACAGTGCTTCTTAGACCTGAGAACTCAGGGACCAACGATAACAGTCCAGATCCTCAGTTTGATAAGCACTGCCATAAGATATTACATTTTGCCCTACGAAAATGCCTTTGAGTTGTGAAATTATTACTGCAAAGTTTAATCTTTAAAGCCTGTGAAAGTATTCAACCTGAGAATAATTTTGACACTTGGACACACAGAGTCCCCATTAGATATGTATACAGTTTGTAAATTGAAGTTAGCATTTTGTATTACTGTAGGTTATTAGGAGACACAAGTAAATTAAAATACATTCTAATACTCACAGGTAAATTTGGATGACATACAGTTCATGTTAATCCAAAGATTCAAGTGCTGCATGTATTTTTAATTTTGCTAAATTGTTATCCATTGTGATAGTTGTGTAAACAAGGGTATAAATCATTAATCGACTAATTATTCTTCCCTGCTATAGATATAAATGGCATTATCCTAAGAATTCTACAGTCTATTTATTGTCTCTTTAACCTACCAGCTGGACTGTCTCTTGATGTCTTATGTCTACCTCTGAAAGAAGATTACAAATCTCTGTTCTAAACACTAGCAGAATCCTTCTGGAGATTATGAACAGGGACCATGCAAACAAGAGCCTCTGGTGTAATTTTCTCTGAATGAGATTTATTTGTGAACAGCTTGTGGCCTTTCATCCTTAAGAATTGTGCCTATGTTCATTGATACCAACACTAGAGGTTAACGTGCTACCCAAGAAAACAAAAAGAAAGATAATCTTTCATGTAATGGAGCAAAACAAAGTACTTATTGAAGCTTTGATGCTCAAGACTGGAGAAATGAAAAAGGTGTTGAGAGCTGGCTCACTGATTTACCAATTCTTAAATCCTTCGTTCTGTATTAGGACTGAGACATAAAGCTGCATAAAACATGAAAACTTGTTTTCTTTTATTTGTGGTTCTGCGTGAATCTATGATTATGGAAAAATTCCAGCAGCCGTGTGCCTCAGGTAGACGTAGCTGTTCTGAGAGGGCTGATGTTACACAGCCTCACCGTCTTCTTCAAATGAGGGCTGCCTGGTGTCTTTGGGTTCGGGGTGGACTTCCATGGGGCATTTGCTCTAATTTACTAACAGTGGGCCTCATTTTTACCATTTTGGTGAAATCCTTCTTTTGGAACTGAAATGTTGCTTCACAAGGTCGTTGCTCACTTTGTGCTGTGAGAATAAGCCTGAGTTCCCATTCGGACCCGTGATGGTTAATTTTATGTGTCAACTTGACCGGGATGCCCAGAGAGCTGGTAACACATTATTTCTGTGTGGGTCTGTGAGGCTGTTTCCAGAAGAGATTTCTGTTTGAATCTGTGGACTGAGTAAAGCGGATGGCCCTCCGCAATGTGGGCAGCATCCTCTAGTCCATTGAGGCCTGAACAGAACAGAGAGGCAGAGGAGAGAGGATTCACTCTTTCTGCTTGAGCTGGGCCTTCCGTCTTCCTCTGCCCTCCAACCTCAGTGCTCCTGGTTCGTGGCC